>NW_007733788.1:67849-79767 GCF_000696425.1 Galeopterus variegatus
TGAGTTCCAAAATCTCCATATCCTTGCCAACACTTACTAGAATACTATTCAACCATAAAAAAGGAAAGCCTGCTATTCGTGACAATATAGATGAACCAGGAGGACATTATGCTAAGTGTAATAAGTCAGAGAGAGAAAGATGAACATTATATGCTCTCATTTATAGGTGAAATCTAAAAATATTAAACTTGTAGAAACGCATTGTAGAATGTTTTATAGAATGGCAGCCACTATTCTAACTACCAGTTGTGCAGTATTTACCTGTCTCCCGGTGACAAGATGTTGGTCAAAGAGTACAAACTTTCAGTTATAAGTTCTGGGGATCTAGTGTAGAGCATGGTGATTATAGTTAATGATACTGTATTGTATACTTGAAATTTGCTAAAATAGATCTTAAATGTTCTCACCACAAACAAAAAAGGTAACTACATGAGGTGATGGATGTGTTAACTAACTTGATTGTGGTAATAATTTCACAATATTTTACAGTATGTATAACAAGACACTGTGTTGTACACCTTAAATATATACAATTTTATTTATCAATTATACCTTAATAAAGTTAAAACAAAAAAGATAGTTGCAACGTTTTCAGGCATCAAGCTTGCATTCCAGGAAGAAGGTGGAAGGCCAAAAGTAACATCCTGGTAAGACGTTTCATTTTCTTTTGTTTTTACATACTGTCATTACATTTATGGTGTATTTTGTCGTATTCAACTCAAAAACTGGAGAAATGTTGTTGTTGTTTTTTAATTGAGACATAATTGATTACACATATTTGGGGGTAAAGAGTTGAATAGCAATACCTGTGTACAATATGTGATGATCAAATCAGGATGACTAGCGTGTTCCTCATTCATCATGACAAAATGTAATCATTCTTTGTGTCCATTAACCAATCTCTCGCTAACCCCCTCCTTGTCCCTCTTTCCCAGCTCTAGTAACCACTGCAGAAATGTTTTAACTGTTTCATTTTTCATATTATTATTTTTTTTCGTTTTTGTCTTTTTTCGTGTCTGGCAATGGACTTCAACCCTCAGTGTTGCGCCCGTACCGGACCGGGACCGGCAACGGTGATCGCAACCCTCGGTGTTGCGCCCGCACCTCGCTCAGCCAGTGAGCGGGAACCGGTCTGTATGTGGGATCTGAACCCTCCGCGGGAGTGCCACCGCGCTCCCAAGCGGCGCACTGTAGCAGTGCGCCACCGGGCCGGCCCCGTTTTTTCGTATTATTTTTGAGAGCTTTACTGAGGTGTAACTTATATACTATTAAATTCGCCCTTTAAGGTGTTTGATTTAATTATTTTTCATAAATTTACAGAATTGTGCACCTGTCACCAAAATTCAATTTTAGAATATTTGCATCACCCTAAAAAGATTCCTTATGCCCATTTGCACTTGCTCTCAATTCCCACCTCCAGCCTGAGGCAACGAATAATTTACTTTTTTGTCTCTATAGATTTTCTGGACATTTCATATAAAAGAAATGATATAATATGTGGTCTTTTATGGTCTAGCTTTTTTTTCACACAATATTTTTAACATTTTTCTATGTTATAGCATGTCTCACTAGTCCATTATTTTTTGTTGATGAATTGTATTCCATTCTATGGAAATATTACATTTTATTTATCAGGGTCTTTCAGTATCAGGTTTTTAGTATTAGGCTATTAAGAATAATGCTGCTATGAACATTCATGTACAAGTCTTTTATCAACTTATATTTTCATTTCTTTTAGGCAGATTCCTAAAAGTGGAATAGCAGGGTCATATGGTAAATTTATGATAAACTTATTAACTTTTTAAGAAATTACCAAACAGTTTTCTGAACTGGCTGCTCCATTTTACGTTCTTCTCATGATGTGTGAGAGTTCCAAAATCTCCATATCCTTGCCAACACTTACTATTGTTTGTCTTTTTAATGATAGTCATTCTAGGGGGCATAAAGTGGTCTCCCATTTGCAGTTTTAATTTGCATTTTCCTAATGAAAACAGAGCCTCTTTTTGGCTATTTGTATATCTTCTTTAGTGAAGTGTCTATTTAGAGTTTCTGCCCATTTTTAATTGGGTTGTTTGTCTTCTTATTGAGTTGTAAAAAAATTTTTATTATTGTGGAAGTAAGGATGTTATCAGAAACATAATTCAAAAATATTTCTCCCAGCCTGTGGCTTTTCATTATTTTCAAAAGACAAAGTGATGTCTTTTGAAGCACAAAATTTTTTAATTTTTATAAAGTCTAACTTATTTTTTCTTTCTTGGATCTTCTAGTGAGGTTTTATCTTTTCACTTATAAAAGAAGTTCCTCTCCAGTAATTTCTGCCTATGTATCATTGGCTGGAACCGTGTCACATAACTAACAATAGAGGTAAGAAAGTCTGACACTTAACAAACTTTGCTCCCAACAAAATCAGGTTCTGCCATAAAAAGGAAAAAAAAATGGCAGAATGGCTATTTAGTAAGCACTCAGCATTGACCATCAGTTTTAAGCAAGATGATCAGATTGTATTTTAGAAAGTATATAAAGGTTTCTCCCATGTCACAATAATGCTTCACGACAATAATCGCAAAACCTCTGTGGATATGTAATAAACATTTACTGTCCATGCGTTCAGAGTCTACTGAGCTTTGCCTGGCTGGCTCTGCTAATTTTGGCTGACACTCAAATGCCTAGGAGTGGGTTGGCTGTTGGTTGATCTAAACTGGTTTCAGTGGCTAACTGTAGTGACTCAGCTCTGCTCCACAGGTCTCTCATCCTCCATTCAGCTAGCCTGAGGGCTTTGCCCTCAAGGTGATGGCAGAGGTGCAAAAGAGCAAGGTAAACCAGAGGTCTCTTAAGGCCTAGGCTAGGTAGTACTATCCCCTGACTTCTGCCACATTCTATTGTCCAAAGCAAGTAAGTCATAAAGCCAGCCCAGTTTTAAAAGAGGAGAAATAGATAGATTCCCCTCTTTAGGGAGGAAAATTTCAAAGTCACATGGCAAATATATGTATACAGGGAAGGATGAAGAATTGGGGCCATGACAGCAATCAATCTAACATACAAAACGTGAGCCAGTTGAAAAGTAAAAATACTATGAGACTCCTATTACAGTAACGCAAGTGAGAAGCTAGCAGCCTGAACTCTGATGGAGCCTGTGAGGGTGGAGAGGAACAGACCAACTTCATAGACATTTACAAGACACTGAAGACAACCTGGGCATGATTAAATCACAGAGGGAGGGGAGGAGAGCACAGAAGGGGGACCAGGAGCAGTCAAGTATTTAGTGTAATATTTCCTCTTTCTGTTTTTCTATGTTATCGAAAAGAATGACTTGAGGGAAAAAATAACAGTCATATAAAGATTAGTATGACACATATTTGAATTTTACTTATTGTCAAAACTAACCCATTTTTATTTTAGCTTCAGTTTGATTTTACATTGATCTCTTAGGGGTGTTGCAAGATGAAATAACTTGTGACACATGTCTGTCACTGAAATCTAGTTTAATGAAGCATTTTATTCTAAACTATATACTGTGGGCGAGGCGAGAAGAGAAATGTTTTCCCAGAGACATACGGATATGGCTTTTGATTAGCCTTGAAAATTGTCCAGAATAAATTAGTACTTAATAAAAGCAAGAAAGCCAGATGCCAGGTTTAATGGGGAGTCACAAAGTAACATGACGATGGTGACACAAAAGAGCTGAAGGGGCCTGTGAATCAAATGATACAAATTCTGTGCATTGTCAGGGCTGCAATCATTGGCTTTAACAAGAGTAAGCATTTCCAAGCCTTATCATCACGGAATATGATATTGCGTGGTGTTCATACAGCCTTCAAATGGAGAATTTCCAACTTGAAAACCAAAGCTGGAAGCAGACATTTTGCTGGGTCTTGATAATTGTGCAGTAAAAAATTCAAATTACATTCTTTAAGAAAAAAATACCAGTTTCCCCATACTGCACCTAAAGCCCTATTGACTTCAAAACCAGGATAATGAGTGAATCCGTGTAAGGTGAGGCATCTGGGTCTTGATAATTGTGCAGTAAAAAATTCAAATTACATTCTTTAAGAAAAAAATACCAGTTTCCCCATACCACACCTAAAGCCCTATTGACTTCAAAACCAGGATAATGAGTGAATCCGTGTAAGGTGAGGCATAATCAGTATACTAAAGGACATATTGTATGTGGAAAGAGGTGGGAAAGAGGGATGAGGGGCAAGATAAACCCCACACACTTCATCATTTGTCCCCAGAAAAGAAAGAAGCAGAAGTAGGGGTATGGATATGCTACACATTGATATCACGGTTGGTCGTTCTTCTGAGTGGTATGAAGACACAAAGATAATAAGACAAACTGTGCCTTTCCTGAGTTGAGATAGAATGATAGCAGTCTCCATGGACAGATGGTGATGTAGCAAGCATTTTGCATATTTCTCTTATTTACTCCCCTAAACAGCCCCAAAATGTAGGTATTGCTGCTGTTATTTAAATGATTGAGAAACTGAGATTCAGAAAGGTTAAGTAATGTATCCAAGCTCATGCATCTGAAAAAGCTGTTCAACCAAGATTTGATCCCCTTCTATTCTGAACTCAAACAGCTTGTTCTTAACCATGGCTGAGAGTCTAAAAGGGGAGATAAAACATGGATAAAAGTATAATCAATGTAGACATAATGATCATTGTAATGCTTTCTACATGCCCAGCATTGTTGCTCTAAATACTTTGCAAGTTTTAATTCATTTAATTCCTATAACAACGCCACGAGGGAAGTACTAGGTTTAAAGATGGGAAAACTGAGGCACTGAGAGATTAAGTAATTTACCTCAGGTCACACAGCCAATAAGTGGCAAAGCTGGGATTTGACCCCACGGAGGCTGGCTCCAAGAATTCATGTTTTCAACACCATGCTATGTTTCCTCTTTCAAAGGAAAAGTACAGCTACAAGGCTAAAAAGAGGGGTAATTTTTTGAGATGTAAAGTAGAAAATTTTGTGGGAGAATATGAGTCAAGTGTTTGGGGAAAGATGAAAATGGGTCCTGGGTATTGAAGAAGTGGTGGATATGTGGAGAGAGGATACAATTCAGGTGGAAGAAATTCTACCTATATAGATTTCTCTCTACCACCCTTCCTTTATTCTCTATCCTCAGCATTATACCATAGCCTTTTATAGTTTGTAATTACTTAAGCATTTACTTTTTTCCTTACAAAAAGACCATGAGGGCAGGAACTAGATGCTCTTCCTCACTGGATGCCCAGTGCCAGGCACACAGAAGTCGTTCAATCATCACCTGTGAAATGAAGAAAGGAAATTAGCAAAGTTGAGACATGGATAGTGGCCAATAATACATTCTGCAGGAATTCCAAAAATATGACCAGGATTAGTCAAGATAAACATTATGTAGTAGGTGTAATTTGAGCCAACTGACAGTTTTTAAAATATAGTCAGCCCTCCATAATCATGGGTTCTGCATCTGTGGATTCAACCAACCATGGATCAAAAATATTTGGGGAAAAAAATTGTATCTGTACTGAATATGTTCAGATTTTTCTTTCTTGTCATTATTCCCTAAACAATACAGTATAACAACTACTTACTTAGCATTTACAATGGATTAAGTATTATCAGTAATCTAGGGATGATTTAAAATACACAGGAAGATGTGTGAAGGTTATATACAAATACTATGCCATTTTATATAAGGGACTTAAGCATCCGCAGATTTCGGTATCTGCGTTAGATCCTGCAACCAATCCCCCATGGACACTGAGGGATGAATGTATATCATATTGCATTAATTCTAAGACTTACATATTTTCAAATTTTATATCTCTGTAATTGGAGCCCATCTTTTAATTAATGGTATATTTTAGTTTAATTGGTATCATTTGTTCTACCTGAGATGACAGGTTAAAATATCAAAATATTTTACAATTGATGGCTTCTTAGGTTCAACATAATGAAGTACCAATGTAGAAATGACTTGTCTGACTTCTATAGATGACACCTGTTGGAAAATGAATGGGGAGGAGAGAAACAGACTACAGAGCATCCTGGAAACCAGTCATATTCTAGATTTGATATAAGAAGCAATAGGGAGCCATAGTGACTTTCTGAGCAGAGGAATAACCTCATCAAAATGGTGAAAAAGAAAGGCGAAAGGACTCAGCATAAAATGAAGATTGGAGATGGAAGAGGATGCCATGATTAAGAGCAGCCTAAAGGTGATGAGGTGGAAAGGATCATGCCCTGAAGTGAAGGGCATTCCCACCATGTCACTAATGCTGGGACCTGAGACATGTCATTCTACCCTTCTGAGTCCTGGGTTTTCTGTTAGTAAATGAGAGAGTCAGAACAAAGCAACTAGTGGGTACCTCTGAATTCCAAAACTGGGTGGTTATTCCAGGTTTGAGGCAGCAGGGTCCTGTTGGTGGCTGCACACAGGGATATGGAACATGAAAGATGAGCACAAGAAGTATTTTGAAGGAGAAACAGTGTGTGCAAAGATGTGATGTTGGAGGAAGGATGGAACAGAAACCAATGCAGTGTCACTGGAGGGAAGGACAAAGATACTAAAGGGCAGAAAGGGACCAGGCTGACCAGGACTTTGGGAGACACGTTAAGAAGTTTCAGTCTGACCAACTGAAGAGGCACCCAGGTGAACACTGGTCCAATGTGCCAATCCAGAGGCAACCACAAGCCCACATCTGACTAAGCCTCAGAGGGGCCCACCCACCAACCAAGATGGTGCCCGGTGAGCACTGGTCTCACACACCAACCCCAATGCAGCCACAGGCCCATGCCCAACTGAGCCCCAGAGGGGCCAACCATCAACCAAACAGGAGTTGAGTCAGCCCACCACACACTTAACTGCATTGATACAAGAAGAGTCACCACCAGAGCCTACAAATAGAGGAGGAAATCTTTCTCCTCATAGCCCACTCCAGAGTAATAGAAGAAGCAAGTGTTAGCAAATGACCAAATATCAATAAAAAAATACTAGAACTACAAATAAACAAAAAGATATGATACCACCAAAGGAATATGGTAAGTCTCAAGTACCAGACCACTTAGAGCAGGAAATCCTTAAGATGTCTGAAAAGGAATTCTGAGCACTGATCTTAAGAAAACTCATACTAGAACTACAAATAAACAAAAAGATATGATACCACCAAAGGAATATGGTAAGTCTCAAGTACCAGACCACTGAGAGCAGGAAATCCTTAAGATGTCTGAAAAGGAATTCTGAGCACTGATCTTAAGAAAACTCAAAGAGATAAGAGAAGAATCAATTAGAGAACACAATAAAACAAGGAAAAATATTCAGGATATGAAGGAGGAAATTTACAAAGAGGTTAATAACTTTAAAAAAGAATGGAAAAGAACTCCTAGAATTGAAGGATTCACTCAACGAAATAAAAAACAGAACAGAAAGCTTGGGCATCAGGCTAGAGCAAGCAGAAGAAAGAATTCCAGACTTCAAAGATGGTCTTTTTTGAAATGACCCAGGCAGACAAAATAAGGAAAAAAGAACTTTAGAAAAATGAAGAAAATCTAAGAGAGCTAGCAGACAACCTCAAGCACATGAATATCTGAATCATGGGTATTCCAGAAGGGCAGAAGAAAAGAAAAGGGGTTGAAAACCTATTCAAGGAAATAATATCAGAAAACTTCCCAGGTATAGGAAGATCTTCAGATTCAGGAAGTCCAAAGATCCCCAAACAGATTCAATCCAAAAATATCTTCTCTAAGATACATTATAGTCATACTAGCAGAGATCAAAGACAAAGAGAGAATTCTAAAAGAAGCAAGAGAAAAGCATCAAGTGACATGTAAGGGTGCCTCTGTCAGACTAACAGCAGTTTTCTCAAATGAAACCTTACAGTCCAGAAGAAATTGGCTGATATATTCAAAGTACTAAAAGGAAAAAATTGCCAGCCAAGAATTCTATACCCAGCAAGGTTATCCTTCAGAAATGAGGGAGAAATAGTGTATTTCCCAGACAAACAAAAATTATGGGAGTTCACTACTGCACAACCAGACCTGCAAAAAATTCTCAAAGGATTCCTGCATTCGGAATCTGAAAAACAATAATCACTATCATGGATTTACAAGAAAGAACAAAACATGCCATTAAAACCAAAATACAAATGAGAAAGAAAGAAGCTAAATCATGTCACCTTAAAAATCTAACTAATATTGAAGATGAAAAATAAAAGGGGAAGAAAGGGACAAATGATGTTTGCAGCATCTAAAAAAAAGTGATGTAATGACAGGAGTAAAGAAATACTTCTCAATAACAAACATAAATGTAAATGCATTAAACTCTCTATTCAAAAGACACAGACTGACTGCTGGGATTAAAAAATAGACCCAACCATATGCTGTCTTCAAAAGACCCACCTCACCTATAAAGACACATACAGACTAACAGTGAAGGGATAGAAAAAGATATACCATGCAAACGGAAACCAAAAACGAGAAGGAGTAGCTATTCTTGCATCAGATGAAATAAACTTCAAACCAAAACCATAAAAAGAGACAAAGAAGGCCATTATATAATGACAAAGGGATCTATACAGTTTGAAAGCATGACAATTGTAACTATGTATGCACCTAACACTGGAGCACACACATATGTAAAGCAAACACTCTTAGACCTAAAAAAAAGGAGATAGACCCTAATATGATAATAGTGGGTGATCTGAATACCCCTCTCTCAGCATTGGACAGATCTTCCAGGCAACAAATCAATGAAGAAACACAGAATTTAAACTACACCTTAGACAAATTGGACCTGGTAGACATCAACAGAACATTTCACCCAACAAGTACAAAATATACATTCTCATCAGCACATGGAACATTCTCCAAGATAGACTACATGTTAGGTAACAAATCAACTCTCAGTAAATTTTAAAAACTTGAAATCATTCCGAGTATCTTTTCATACCACAATAGATTAAAACTGGAAATCAATAACAAGCAAAACTCTGGAATCTGCTCAAGTGCACGGAAACTAAGCAACAGACTGACGAATATCTATGGGTCCTTGAAGAAATTAAACAAGAAATCAAAAAATTTCTTGAAGCTAATGAAAATAAATATACATCATACCAAAACCTGTAGGATACTGCAAAGGTAGTACTAAAAGGGAACTTTTTTGCAATAAATGGTTACATCAACAGAAAGAAAAGTCTTCAAATAAATGACCTAATATTACACCTCAAAAAACTAGAAAAACAACACCTCAATCCAAAAAGTAGTAGATGGAAAAAAATAATTAAGATAAGAGCAAAACTAAATCAAATAGCTACCCCCCCAAAAAAAAAATTGGGGGGTTTTGAGAAGATAGATAAAATACACAAACCATTGTCTAGGTTAACAAAAAAATAAAAAGAAGAAGAGAGAAGACCCAAATAATGAAAATCAAAAATGAAAAGGGAGGCATTACAACCAATACCACAGAAATATGAAGAATAATTAGAGATTATTATAAACTATTGTATGCCAACAAATATGAAAACCTGGAGGAAATGGATAAATTTCTGGGCACATACAAACTACCAAGACTCAACCAAGAATAAATAGAGAACCTGAACAGACCAATAACAAGCAAGAAGATTGAAGCAGTAATCAGCAATCTTCCAACAAAGAAAAGCACAGGTCCAAATGGCTTTACAGCTGAATTCTATCAAACCTTTAAAGAAGAATTAATACCACTTCTCTTCAAACTTTTTCAAAAAATTAAAGCAGAAGCCATTCTCCCAAATTCATTCTATGTAGCCATTATCACCCTGATACCAAAACCAGATAAAGATACAACAAAAATAGAAAATTACAGTCCAACATACTTGATGAACATAGATGCAAAAATCCTCAACAAGATATTAGCAACCAGAATATAGCAACACATCAAAAAAATTATACACCATGATCGAGTTGTATTCATCCCAGGGATGCAAGGCTGGCTCAACATGCACAAGTCAATAAATATGATACACCACATCAACAAAATCAAGGACAAAAATCATATGTTTATCTCAATAGACTGAAAAAGCATTCAACAAAATTCAACATCCTTCATGATAAAGATACTCAACAAATAAGGTATCGAAGGAAATTATCTCAACATAATAAAAGCCATTTACAACAAACCAATCACCAATATCATCCTGAATGGGGAAAAGCTTTCAGCTTTTTTAAGAACAGGAACAAGGCAAGGATGCCCACTCTCACCACTCCTGTTTAACATAGCATTGGAAGTACAAGCCAGAGCAATCAGGCAAGAGAAAGAAATAAAGAGCATCCAGACTGGAAAGATGAAGTCAAACTATCCTTCTTTGCAGACGACATGATCTTATATATATAAAAACCTAGAGACTCTACCAAAAAACCCTTACAGCTGTTTAACAATTACAGTAATGTTGCGGGATACAAATCAAAACCCAAAAATCAGTAGCGTTTTTATACTCCAGTAATGAACTAGCAGAAAAAGAAATCAAGAAAGCAAGCCCGTTTACAATAGTCACCAAAAAAATAAAATACCTAAGAATCAATTTAACCAAGAAGGTGAAAGATCTCTACAATGAGAACTACAAAACACCACTGAAAGAAATTAAAGAGGACACAAAAAGGTGGAAAGACATACCATGCTCTTGGATGGGAAGAATTAACATCACGAAAATGTCCATTCTACCCAAAGCAATCTACAGATTCAGTGCAATCCCCATCAAAATACCAATGACATTCTTCACAAAAATAGAAAAAAAATCCTAAAATTCATATGGAACAGCAAAATATCCCAAAAGCAATCCTGGGCAAAAAAATAAATAAACATGGAGGTATAACACTACCTGACTTCAAATTATATTACAAAGCTATTGTAACCCAAACAGCATGGTACTGGCATAAAAACAGATACTCAGACAAATGGAACAGAATAGAAAACCCAGAGATGAACCCACATACTTACAGCCAACTGATCTTTGACAAACGCAACAAGAATGTACATTGGGGAAAAGACCGCCTCTTCAATAAATGGTTCTGGGAAAATTGGACATCCCTATGCAGAATAATGAAACCAGACCTCTCATCACATGCCCAAATCAACTCAAAATGGATTAAAGACTTAAACATAAGACCCAAAACCATAAAATCATTCAAGTAAAACATGGGAGAAACACTCCAGGAAGTAGGACTGGGCAAAGACTTTATGAATAAAACCCCAAAAGCACAAGCAACAAAAGAAAAAATAATAAATGGGATCATATCAAACTAAAAAGCTTCTGCACAACAAAGGAAATTATCAACAGAGCAGAAAGACAACCTGCAGGATGGGAGAAAATATTTCCAAACTATACATCCAACAACAGAGTTATATCCAGAATACACAAAGAACTCAAACAACTATACAGTAAAAAAACAAATAATCCAGTTAAAAAATGGGCAAAGGAGTTGAATTTTTCAAAGGAAGATATACAAATGGCCAAATGGTATGTTAAAAAATGTTCAGTATCACTAGTCATGAGAGAAATGTAAATCAAAATCACATTGAGATACCATTTCACCCCACTTAGACTGGACATTATTAAAAAGACCAATAACAACAAATGTTGGTGAGGATGCAGAGAGAGGGAACTCTTCTACACTATTGGTGGGACTGTAAATTAGTACAACTACTATGGAAAATAGTAGAGAGGTTTCTCAAACAACTACAGATAGATCTTCCATATGATCCAGCAATCCCACTTCTGGGTATATATCCAAAGGAATGGAAATCATCAAGTCAGAGTGATACCTGCCCTCCCATGTTCATTACAGCTCTATTTACAATAGCCAAAGTATGGAACCAACCTAAGTGTCCATTGACAGATAACTGGATAAGGAAATTGTGATATATATACACAATGGAATACTACTCAGCCATAAAAAAGAA
>NW_007733788.1:80347-81754 GCF_000696425.1 Galeopterus variegatus
TGCCATTTGCAGCAACATGGATGAGTCTAGAGAAAATTATGTTAAGTGAAATAAGCCAGATGGTGAAAGAGAAATACTGCACATTCTTGCTCATAAGTGGGTGCTGAGAAATAAGGAAAAGAAAAGAAAAGACCATAACAATATGGTGAACTTTCAGAAGGAGAGAACAAACTGAAGGATACTAGAGATGGAAGGGAGGGAGGGAGGGCATTTGGGGAGTGATAGGTCAGATAAAGGGCATAAAGAAAAATCATGATTTGTAATCATGAATGTGCTAATAAAAATTTAAAAGAAGAAAAAATGCATAATATAGGTAAAAAAGAAAGAAAAGTTTGGGTCTTCTTCCAGGAAGAATGGAAGCCATTGAAGACTTTATAAGCTAGCAGGTCTATCATAACCAAATAGTCAATTAAGCAAGATGGTCATTTTTGCTGTAGTGCGGATAGAACATGTGGGTGGGGCAAGACCAGAAGGAAGCCCACCTGAAAGCCATTATGGAGATCCAGTTGAAAGAAAAATGAAAAGGGCTTAAATGAGAGTGGTAGCCATAGGGACAGAGAGAAGTATTCAGGACACTTAGAAGACAGATTTATCACTTAGGATTTGCTAAGTGATTTAATAGGGAGAGAAACAATAATAATAATAACAATAATAATTAATAATAATAATGATAATAATTAAATAATAGCAGCAAATACATAAAGTGCCCACTAAGTTCAATTGTCTTGCTTTTTACTGTTCTGGACTATCTTCATTTTTTTCTTTCACATCACACCCTCTCCACCCCCCCACCCCCCACACACATACTATCCATCTGCTAACCCACCTGCCCTCCCACTCACGTTCTGAGGCTCTGAGTCCACCACCATCATATCGATCACCCAATCCCACTTTAGCAGCCCCCACTCCTAGTTCTCCATTGTTCATTACACCTCTTAGTTCCATTGCCTTCATGTGATCCCACCTTCCCTGATCAATGCAAACAAAAAAATAACAACCATTCTAATACCACTATAAGGGCTGGCTGTTTAGCTCAGTTGTTTAGAGTGTGGATCTGATAACACGAAGGTCCAGGGTTCAATCACTGCACATGCCAGCTACCAAAATAAAATAAATATAGAATACTACTACTATAGCAGACACTGCATGTCCTGCCCTCAGCACTCACCATCTTGGTTTACGCCCCGAGCCTCCTACTGAAACGCACCTGTGACTCTGCCTGGGTGGAAGTCCACCAATCAGGAAATTAATGCCTGTTCCAGATTGTGTTCTCCAGGAAGCAAACTTTGTGATGGAATTTAGTGTACAGGATGTCTGTTAAGGTGTTCCCTTGTGATTGATGCCCAGGGAAGAGATTGGAAGGAAGCAGGATGGGCAGAGGGAGAAGTCAAGTTGTGATGCGAGCCC
>NW_007733788.1:82267-83246 GCF_000696425.1 Galeopterus variegatus
TACAAGATGGTGGAAGGAGAGAGAGCAGAGAGACAGACTCTCCTCTTCATTCGAAGCCCTCAGAACCATGCCCCTGACCACCATTTTTAATCCATTCCCTACTGCACGGTCCTACAATCCAATCACCTCTTCAAGGCTCCATCTTTCAATTACATAATAGGATTTTCCACCCTCCTAATAGTCACAGTGGGGGCTAAGTTTCTAACACATAAAACTTGGGGGACAAAATTCAAGCTTCAGTGAGTTTTGAGGGGACATAATTCAATCCACTACACCTTTATATCCCCACTTTAATCCATCAGTGGATGCAGACCACCTTAGCAAGGATGCTGTCTGCAGCTGAGACAATTACAGAATGGGCTGACAAATGAAGGTTGTCCACTGAAAGCAGCTGGCATTTCATGATGGTCTTCACAATGTCCCAGAGAACAAGCCTCATCCAATGACTGATAAGAGTTGGAGAATAAGTACCCCAGCTTTCTCACCTCTTAGTGTGGAGGCTGGTGAGGAGATAAGGCTAAGGCATGGTCTATATCAACTCCCAGAATTCCCCAGTTGAATTGTGCCCAAGTTGTCCAAAGTGATAGCCTACTCAATACCACACCAATTACTGGATTCCATATTTTCCCTGTCTCACTTCCCTACCCCCTATCTGTGCTTTCCAAATACACTAGGTAAATTCAAATCCATATCTCAGGTCTGCTTCTGGGAGACCCCGACTAAAAACATCCCCCAAAAGCTTCTCCACTCATCTGTTCTACATGATTAAAAATAAACATTTTTTAAAAGGAATGACCTATATCTCTCGGATACATTGCTTCTCTTTTATTGCAATTTGTATTGGATTTTTTTCCTACTGAGACAGTTATTTGAAGTAGTTGTGAATGACCTTGGCACATGTTAATGCCTCTAAGGTGTAGACTGCTCACAGAAACTGCTGATTCCTCTGCATACTGTTTTATTGTTTATCAGAAAGCCC
>NW_007733788.1:84041-104501 GCF_000696425.1 Galeopterus variegatus
AGACTGCTCACAGAAACTGCTGATTCCTCTGCATACTGTTTTATTGTTTATCAGAAAGCCCCACCCATTTAACAAGAAAACAGCCTTAGCACTTCTCTATGATGATCAAAAGCAGGTCATTGAAACACATTCCCCAGTCATAAACCCAGACAACAATAAAATGAATCTTCCCTGAATGTTTAAGTCTGGTACCTGTTCACAGCAGCTTGTTGGCTGCTCCAGTTCCCATATCTGTATTCAGCAGCAGCTGTCCAGGGAGAAGGTCTCCATATACCTCAAGGATACTTACTGTTAGTCTATTTGCACAGGCAGATATAACCAGAGGATAGTTCCTCTTAGCAAGAGATAAGAGATGACTAAAAAACCCCAAGGTGTTTGGTTGTTATTCCAGGAGTGGCAGTACCAGGTGTGACATGCCTACACAGACACCATTAACCAATAATAGCTTTTCTTTATCTGGGACAGTTGCCCTGATTGACAGATACAGGAGCCCCCCTTATCCGCAGGGATAGTACTGAACCCTATATATACTATATTTTTTCTTATATATACATACCTATGATAAAGTTAAATTTGTAAGTTAGCACAGTAAGATATTAACGATAATAACTAATAATAAAATAGAACAATTACAGCAATATACTGTAATAAAAGTTATGTGAATGTGGTCTCTCTCTCTTTCTCTCTCTCTCTCTCTCTCAAAATATCTTGTTAAACTGTACTCACCCTTCTTCTTTTTGTGATCTGTCGATCTGATAACCAGACAGCTACTAAGTGACTAAAGGGTGGGCACCACATATGACATGGATATGCTGGACAAAGAGATGATCACGTCCTGGGAAGGACAGAGCAGCACCGTGTGAGATTTTATCACACTTCTTAGAATGGCGCCCAATTTAAAACTTATGAACTTTTTTTTTCTAAAATTTTCCATTTAATATTTTGGGGCTGCTGTTGACTGCAGGTAGCTGAAACCGCAGATAAGAGGATTACTGTGCATGTGGTAAGAGTAGTATTTGTTTTCAGTTTTTCTCACTTCCTTTTACCTGTAGCCCTTGATCTTTGGTTCCATTTGAGTTGTCAAGAAAGAACAGAGAAGAAAAATGGAAAATACTTGGCTTTTAAGTTCTAAGGCTTTACTTCAGCTATCATAATAACTCATCAAAGAATACATGTAAAAATAACTTTTTCCAAGCATAGAAGAGATTGTTGTCCCTAAAACAATGATTTGGCTGCAGGTAGTTTATTTAGGAGGTGATTCTAGGAAACACAAGTGCAAAGTGAGATAGGGAAGGGAGGAAATCCAATAAATGATGTGTTAACGAGCTAGTTACCACTGTGGGCAACTGGGGCTAAATCTAATTGAGGACCCTCTGAGCAACAATGTGAAGAATCTTCCTACTGGGGCACAAGGGGGCTGGGGCATTTGTCCACCAAAGAGTCGGCCAACAGTTGTCCACAGGATGTCAATACCATGTAATTCTGTTCTGTACATGCACAGCTGAGCAAGGTCTTTCATGATAACAGAAAAAGCCCTCAAATAGAGAAAGATAATGACAGGTGCTGGCACGTTAGGTGCGGAACTAGCAGAGTGCCAGTAATCGGCTACAGGTGCAGTTCAGGTGGTGAAAGGAATGAGCAACTACAAGGAAGGGCATCAACAGTGCCTGCTAAACTATGCTTGAGGGTTGAAAGGAAGGCAATAAGGGACAGAGGCAGAGGGGAAGTAAGGGCATGAGATGCTCCTGTGGCTCTTTCAGAAGGGGCCCCACACTTTGTGTCTCACTGGCCTAGTCCAGTGTGAGAAAGAATAACAGTGCCTGCTAAACTATGCTTGAGGGTTGAAAGGAAGGCAATAAGGGACAGAGGCAGAGGAGAAGTAAGGGCATGAGATGCTCCTGTGGCTCTTTCAGAAGGGGCCCCACACTTTGTGTCTCACTGGCCTAGTCCAGTGTGAGAAAGAATAATTGAACCCCCCAATATAAGTTTTGGGGTTCAAGGGCAGAAAAAGTCCCTGGCAGGGCCCTTGAATGCAAAAAGAGTCCTTGAGTTCCCCTGCACCCCACTAGCTTGGAACAGTAACAAATAGAGTGAAAACGACATCAGAGGGTGATCTTAGGAAGCATATAAAAATACAGAAAGGTGAGAAAAGTGGATAAGAAAAGGTGCAAGGTCATGATGAAGAGGAAGCAGAATTCACAAACTCAAGGTTAATGGGAATATAGGCGTTTCAGCAGAAGTCAAGGTGGAAGGGTAGTGACAGCTAAGACCAAAGAAGCTGAGACCATTGCAATAGATGCTAGAAAAAAACAGATGCCAAACAAGTTCGTCCGTCTAAAGTCATGTACTCTGTAAAGTCCCTAAAATCATAATGTTTCTTCAGTGTATGTGTCTGCTTGGGTTGCCATAACAACAACAAAAAAGTAAAAAACCAGACACGGAGTGGCTTAAACAACAGAAGTTTATTTTCTCACAGTTCTGGAGGCTGGGAAGTTCAAGATCAAGGTACCAGTTGCTTTGGTTTCTGGTGAAGGCTCTCTTCCTGCCTTGTAGATGGCTACCTTCTTGCTATGTCCTCACATGGTAAAAAGAGAGAGACAGAGGGAATGGGAGAGTAGGGGGAGATACCTTGTATTTTTTTTTATAAGAACACCAGTCCTACCATATCAGGGCCCTCTCTTTATGACCTCATTTAACCTTAATTACATCTTTATAGACCCCGTTTCTGAAAACAGTTGCATTGGGGACTAAAGCTTCAACATATGAATTGGGAAGAGACACAATTCAGTTCATAGCATTCAGGGAAGAGAGGGCAGGGGAAATGTCTCAACTGACTGAGGTTAAATCTAAAATGACTGTGTCTTAGTTTGGGTTTCCACAAAAGGAGATCTTGAAACAAGGATTTGTGTACAGGTGGCTCACTTGGGAGGTGATTCCAGAGAGCAGGAGTGAGGGACTGGGAGAGTCAGACAGGAAATGAGGCAAAGCCAATGTAAGGGTATGTTATTGAGGTAGCCATTGTGGGCACTAGGAGCTCAATTCCATTGGGATCTCCTGAGTCATAGAGAATTGTCCACCTGAAGAATGGGAGGCTGAGGCACTTATTGGTTCCCATCCCCCAATGGTCAAGGGATGCCTCATCCTATACATATGAAGGAGATTTATTATAAGGAGTTGGCTCACATGATTATGGGGGCTGGCAAGTCCCAAGATCTTCAGGGTAAGCCAGAAAGCTGAAGACAGAGGAGAGTCAACAGCGTAGTCCAGTTCAAGTCTGAAGGTCTGAGAACCAGGAGATGCAATGATGTAGTTCCAGTCCAAAGGCCAGCAGGCTCAAGATTCAGGAAGACCTGATGTTTTGGTTCAAGTCCTAAGGCAGGAAAAAGCCAATGTACCAGTTCAAAGGCCATCAGGCAGGAAAAATTATTTCTTACTCAGGGGAATTCAGACTTTTTGTTCTATTCAGGCTTTCCTCTGACTGGATGAGGCCCACCTGCATCACACAGGGTAATCTACTCAGTCTACTGATTTAAATGTAAATGTTATCCAAAAACGCCCTCACAGAAACACTTATAATGTTTGACCAAATATCTGAGTACCTGTGGACCAGTCAAGTTGACACATAAATTAGCCATAAACTCCTCAAAGATGTTAATTCTTCTCCACTTTTAAGCTGCCTGTCACTACAGGCCAAGTGAGTACCAGCCAATGATCATGAATTTAGAGGAACCCCTGGGCAAAGAAGCAAAGACTTAGCACATAGACATCTGACTAGAGGCTGACAGTTGGAAGTAAGTCAAAGCCCATATGGAATTGTGCATACAGCCAAGGCTTAAATCAGAAGTGAGGCAAAATGATATGATTTGAGGCGTGGGCACATATTATACATTAGGGTTTTCAGAATTTAAGATTATTATTTTTCTGCCATCAACAAAGTAAGGATTCAAAAAAGATTATATTGAGTTATGGAAACATTTAGAAAACTACAGTTTCTGGTCACCTGGATCTTGTAGTCTGGGATATTTATATCTACCTTACACACATAAAAATCTTAACAAGCTAGATCAGCTTAATTGAAACTTGGCAATCAATGGGTTGCTGCCCAATCAGGTCATATGTAATATGTCTGTAACTTATTTTTCCACATTAATTTATCCATTAAACATTTATTGAGTATATAAGCTATTATGCCAGTGAGCCTACACAAAGGGTAAAAAAGATGAATTTTCTGCCCTCTAATAGCTTCCCCATTACCTGCTTTTAAAAACAAAAGATTGATTTTGTGAATACTGGCAGCTGTATATTTATATGACTTCAGGCCTTATTTGGGCACACTGTTTCTGGATGGACATTGGGAAGAAAATCAAATATATGCTCAAAAGTAGGAGTTCAAACACATTCACATTAGTTATATGTCATTTCCACTCAATAGCAAACTGTCTGACCTCAAAGGTATAGGCATGCTTACATTTAAATCTATAAAGATAAAAATATTTCTCTTCGATTCCTTACCACTTTGTTCCCTTTCACTGTTTGACAATAAAGGAGACAAACTAAACATGAAAATTTTTTTGACTATTCTCTCTCACAAATAAATAGTAGTGAATGTCTTCAATATGTTCCTCCTGCATTTCCTTCCTACTTTTTCCTTCTTATTCATTGAGTTTTCCCTTTCTTTACTTTTTACTTCTCCCATTTGTTCCCCAAAGTCCAAAAAATAAGAATGAGAAACCAGTGGGAAAGGGGAGAGCAATTTTTAAGAAAACAATTTCAGCTCCTTTTCTTCCCATTTCAAACACCAAATCCTAAACAAGAGTGAATTCTTACAAAACCCCCAATTTATTCACTTGAACTAAGGAGATTTAACAGTGTGGTCTATGTCCCCTCAGTGAGCTACAAGCGTTCTCCTAGGAGGCCATCGAATGACCTATAACTGCAAGTTCTTCAGATCTTTTAGAAGAGTAATGCACAATTCCATAGACTTTATTATTTTTATCGTATTCTAGCAATAGTAATAGCTAGCATTTATTTTTTACTATTGCCAGGCACTTTAATAAATACTTAACATGTATTAACTCATTAATCTCTCACACGAAACCTAGGAGATAAGTACTTTTTCAGCCACAGATGTGAAAACAGAGGCACAATACATTGCCCATTATCACCTAATCAGGAACCAGTGCCACCGGAGTCTTAACCCAGGCATTCTGGCTACAGAATTCTGTGCTACTCTGCCTCTGTATGAGCTATGGAGCAATACTGAAATATGGCATTTATAAACTAAAACTAGCACTTTACTAAAATTTACTAAGGATTCTCATTCAGAAGCCTAATAAACTAGCTGTCTACCATGCAACATCAGAGATCTCCCACTAAGCATAAGCATAAGCAGTATTCGAGTTTTCCTACATTGCTAAAGTCAGTGGTCAATCCTCTGTCCTCACCGTACTTGATCTATCAGTAGCATTTGACACAGGCTCCTTCCTCTTTGGTTTACTTTCTCATCTTGGCTTCCAGAATATCAGTCTGTCTTGGAAGGAATATAATTGGCTGTTGTTTTGTGGTTTCTTTGGCCAGTTCCTCCTCTTCTATAAACCTAACAATTCTAGAAGACAACAGGCCACAGTCCTTCCTTCTCCTTTCATACATAAAGTCACTTACACTTTCTTGGTTATTCATTCCCACAACTTTAAATAAAATTTCATTACATGCTAACTCCCAAATTTGTAACTATAGCTCAGCCTTCTCTCTCCCAAACTCCAAACTCCTATACCAACTGTCTATTTAATACCTCCAGCCAGATACCTAATGGATACCTGAAACTGAATATGACCCGAACAGAGCTCTTGGTCTTTCCCCCAAGACTTGCTTAGCCTTCTCCATCACTTGCTCAGGCCAAAAACCTTATAGTAATCTTTGACATTTTTCCTGCATTCACATGCTACATAAACTTCGTGAGGAAATCCTGTAGGCACTACTTCAAAATATATCCACAATCTGATTTGTCCTCAACACTTTTACTGCTCATACCCCAGAAAGAACCACCATCACCTGTCACCAGGATTACTGTGATACTTCTAACTGAAACCCCACTTACATTCTTGCTTTCCTACAATCTATTTTCAACATAGCAACCCTAACCCTATTAAATTCCAAGTCATATCATGTCGCTCTGCACAAAACCCTTCAATAACTTCCCATCTCACTCAGACATGAAGCTTGTCTCCTCCTACCTCCCCCACCTTTCTGATATCATCTTTGGTCCTTGTTCAACTCACTCCAGCCACACTGGGTGCCCTGCTTTTCTTCCCCCAGGCACTTTCCTGCCTTAGAGTTTACATGGGCTGTTCCCTCTCCCTAGTTGTCTCTCCTATCAGAAATCTACTTGGCAAATCCCCCGCCTCCTTAAAGTCTATTCTTAAATGTCACCTTCTCAGTTTACATGGGCTGTTCCCTCTCCCTAGTTGTCTCTCCTATCAGAAATCTACTTGGCAAATCCTCCGCCTCCTTAAAGTCTATTCTTAAATGTCACCTTCTCAATGAAGCCTGACCTTATTTCCCTATATTTAAAATTGTAACTAATCCCCTACCCTTAGTACTCCTAACCCCCTTTACTTGTTTCTCCATTTTTCTTTTTACATACCAGTTGTCACCCATTGGCCCATAATATAATTTACTTATTTTATCCATCTATTTTTTTTTTTTTTTGTCTTTTTCCGTGTCCAGCAACGGATCGCAACCCTCAGTGTTGCCCCCATACCGGACCGGGGACCGGCAACGGGATCGCAACCCTTGGTGCCGCTCCCCCGCCTCGCTCAGCCAGTGAGCGGGAACCGGTCCGTATGTGGGATCCGAACCCTCGGGCGGGAGCGCCGCCACACTTCCCAAGTGGCGCACTATCCAGTGCGCCACCGGGCCGGCCCTATCCATCTATTTTGTATAATCTGAATCTCCCACTAGAATGTAAGCACTAAAAAGCAATTATCTTTGTGTTTTTTTAATTCATAGATATGTTCCAAGAGTTTATTCCAGGAAAATTGGCACACATTAGACCCTCAATAAGCATTTTTTACTTCATTGAGAGCTACAGTCAAAAATGTATGAGACCCTCTAATTTTGAGTTCATGAAATGTATGTTTAGAGGATGTATGATAAGGTTATTAAGAACTCAACCTCTAGAATCAGACGTGCTTAGGTATGAATTCCCAGACCACCTACTACTAGTTATATGAACTTGGGCAAGTGAAATAACCTCTTAGCACCTCTATTTCTTCATATGGAAAAGAAGGATAATGTTATTACTTACCTCACGGAACTGTTGAGAGCATTAACTGAGATTATACAAAGATAAGTGATATGGGTTGTGTCCCTCAAATTTTCATGTATTTGAAACTTAATCACCACTCTGACAGTATTAAGAGGGTGGGAAATCCTATTATGGTAATTGAAATGTGAGGGCCTTGAAGTGGTGATTACACTGTGAGGACCAAACCCTAGTGAATGGACTAATCCACTGATGGTTTAATGGTGGTCATGGGTATGGTTCTGATGGTTTTAAAAGGAGAGCATGTGAGAAGCTCTATCTCTATTCTCCTGCCATTTCACCATGAGATACCCTGCATCATGGTTGAACCACAACCACCAAGGCCCTCACCAGAAGTGTTCCCCGGAATCTGGGCTTCCCAGCCTCTGAAATTGTAAGCAATAAATATTGTTTCTTTACAAATTACCCAGTTTCGGGTACTTCTGTTGTAAGCAACAGAAACTGACTAATACAATGCACAGTATGAAGCATACAGTTTGTGCTCAACAAATATTAGCTATAATCAAAGTATTATTGCTTTTAACAAGATACACTCAATGGAATCATAGCACTGCCAATAAATTATGTCACCCAAAAAAGTTAGCTTTTGTACAGCTACAGAATCCAGGTTATGCCAACAGGGAAAAACATACACCAAATACTCATTTCTTAGGTTTTAAATGGGAGGATAAATAAAGAAAAAGTTAATTTCAACATTTTTGTCCCAAGGTCAAAATTAATTTTGTTTTGGGCTTTGCAAATCCCTTCTTTAATTGTCTAAAAATCTGTAATTGAGAGAGGAATGAACCATATATGTAAGTTTATTTCCTCTAGAGATAAAAGAAAAGAAATGAAAAAGAAAAAACATTGAGGGCACCACGATCATTTGCTTGTGCATAATATAAAGACCTAATGGGGAAAATAAATCTTCAAAGACATTAGCTGCAATCACTTCACCAGCCATGATGGCCTTAAGATACATATTAATTTCATAAACTGACAGAAAGAAAATTACATATCATCTACTCTACCTTTAATTTTTTCTTACCTTTTGGAGTTACAATTTTAAATGGTCTACAAGAATCAATGAGTGGTATACATACAATATGGACAAGAATTTCAAATTTAGTATAATTTGATTTTGTGAGTACATAATTTTGTTATTGAAATACAATTGTTTGTACATATCTGCAGGGTACAGTGTTGAATATCAGTACTTGTGTGCAATATGTGATACTCAAATCAGGGTAATTACCATATTTATCATTACACGAAGTAATCATTTTTTGTGGCCCTTTACAAATTTCTCACTAAACTCCCTCTCTCTCTCCCTTTCCTTCCTCTGGTGGCCAGAGTTCTGTTCTCTCCTTTTGAAAGTTGGACAAATTATTGTGATTGTTGTGTATTTTCTTTCTTTCTTTATGATTTTAAGAACTAATTTTATGCCAACACCTTTTATTTTATTACAACCAAATGTGCTAGTGAGAACGACTTTCAGCTGAGGAGGCATTAGCATTTGTTGCAGGGAAAAGAAAATCACACATTCTTTGATATTCTTCCCATCAAGAGGTGGAGCCCATGTCCCCTTTCCTTGAAAATGAATGGGCTCTATGACTATTTCCACCAAGAAAATATGGCAGAAATGACATTGTTCCAGTGTCTGATTCCAAGCCGCTAGGAAACTGGCAGCTTCTGCCTCCTTTCTCTTGGAACACTCCCTGGCAAAAGCCAGCCTCCATATAAGAGGTTCAATTCCTCTGAAAGCTCAATGCCACGAGAAGACTCCAGCTAGCCACATGGATAGTCCATAAGAAAAGAAACAGCCAACCAGCCCACAGCTATTCCAGCCATCCCAGCCCAGACACCAGACATTTGACTTCAGCCTTACCCTCCACCTGACTGCAACCATATGAGGGACCCTAAGTAAGAACCATCCATTTGAATGCTTGCACCTCCAGATCTTTGAAAGTTATTATACAATTGATAAGCTGAACAGCATAGCCTTTCACTTATTGAAAGATACAGTTAACTGCAAACCAAGATAGGTTTTTTGCTGTGGTTTGAATATGTTTTGTCCCCACCAAAATTAATTTGGGGCTTGGTCCCCAATGTAACAGTGTTGAGAGGGGGAGGGATATTTAAGAGGTATTTTGGTCATGAGGGATCCACCTTCATGAAAGCATTAATGCTGCCTCAATGGAGTGAGTGATTCCTCGCTCTTCCATGGATTAGTTATTGCAAGAGCAGGTTGTTATAACAGCAAGTTTGGCCTCCTCATCTCTCTCTCACTTGAGTCCTCCCACCACGTAGATGCTCTCGACCATGTGATGATGCTCTAAGGCCCTCATCAGGTGCAATCCTTGGACCTTTGACTTCCTGACCTCCAGAACTGTAAGAAATAAATTTCTTTTCTTCATAAATTACCCAGTTTCAGGTAGTTATAGGAACAGAACACATACTAAGACAGCTTTTTTTCTACTCTTGCTTTATAAGTTTTAGATAGAAATGGTCCCAGAATGAGGATTACAATTCTTCAAGCTTTATATCAGAGACTCAAGCCAATGTTTTCTAGGTAGAAATAGATTCTATTACTTTCTTTCAAAATAATAATTAAAATTATCTACTTTTTCACTATCCCCCAATTCTCTTCATGTAGAAATAGCTAAACCTTCCTAAAATGATTATATCCATTCATCCTTAAAGGTCTTGTTAAAATAGGCTTTAAAAAAATGTTATTGTTAATGAGCAATTGATAACATCAAGCATTTTCTAAATTAGAACTTCTATCCCTGTGTTTTCATATGCAAAACACTAGGGGATGTAAATAATCTTTGTCTAGAAGGCCGAGCTGACAATACACTAGGACAATGGTTGGACTTCAGTGAAATACTGATACTTACAAAAAAACATGAAGATTTCCAGGTTAATCACAGTTTCCCAGCTCTGTTCAACCAAGACTCATTGAAGAAGATACATTTTTAACAGTTACAGTTAAACTTACTCAAAACTAAAGTATAGAGGGACAGCAGCTACTATGTATCTTTGGTATTTTCATGTTTTAAATTTAGAGTTTCAAGTCCATTCTATCAGGTTAATCACAGTTTCCCAGCTCTGTTCAACCAAGACTCATTGAAGAAGATACATTTTTAATAGTTACAGTTAAACTTACTCAAAACTAAAGTATAGAGGGACAGCAGCTACTACGTATCTTTGGTATTTTCATGTTTTAAATTTAGAGTTTCAAGTCCATTCTATCTTTCTTATCCTACATAAATTAGGAATTTAATATTTTCTCAAGCAGTAGCTTATTGATTGGTTCATTCATTCATTTAACAAACTGAGAGTCTAGTATTTGTCAGGCACCACATTAGGTCCTAGAAATATCAAGATAAACAAGACAGACTTGGTAACTTCCATTTTTTTATAGATTTTATATTCTAGTGAAGAAGCAGGTATTAAACCAATTATGAGGTGTGTTAAGAGCAATAAGGGGCTATAAAGTACAAGGAGCTATTCAAGCACATAGCAGAAGCATCCAAACCAGTGTAGAAGTCCTGAGGCTTTCGGCATATTGCACATCTTAATTGCAACACCACCATTCTGTCCCAACTTTTGAACAATTTGAAGAATAAAACAATGAAGTGGCAGAGGGAACCAAAATATCATCTTTTAATTGATGAAGTTTAATTAGAAGACAAAACTTGACATGAAAACCTAAGATACCTGCTATCTACATCCAGAATTAAGTATATGCATGCATCCAGACCAGTGGCACTAGACCGGATTAAGCAAGAAGGGCAAAGCTGAGCTCACATGCCAAGTTATTATTTCCACATTTGCCAATCAAGTAAATAACTAGTGAGTAAAAAAGAAGCAGAAACAGGTCCAAATTCTCACATCAGTAGAATCTCTTCCAGTTGGAAGAAAAAATCATGAGTGGGGTAAGAAGCAGGAGCTCGATTTATGCAAGAAACAGCCATTACCTCTTTCTCTGATTTCTTCTTGCCCTGCTGTTCTCTTTAACAACAAAAGAAAAATCACTCTGCAAGTCATCTCCAACATGCTGATGGTTTCTACTAACAGCAAATATCCAATGCAGAAACAGTTCAAAATTTAATGTATAAATTTGATATATAAAATGCTCTTCTTGCTGACTCATCAATAAGTGTAAAAATACAGTTTGACCAGATTGGACACTTCAAATGCTTTCTCCCATTATTACCATATGCTTTTCCAAGCACAAAGCTGAGTGTCTAAGCCATTCCACTTAAAATGCAGTAGATTAGTGTAATAAATGCTCATGTTCATTGAAAAGCTGCTGGCAAACATTTTATGCTAATTTATCTCTGTTCTACCTTCCAAGGAATAAAATAAGAATATTTTCTTTTTAAAAAACTTAAGAAGAAGAAATGTTTAACAAAAATTTTGAGTATTTCCAGATGTCCCACATTTTCACTTTCTGCCCTTACACCAAACTCAATATTTGATTTTTTAATGCAAAATGTTAGTGCCAAAAATATTTCAGAGACAGAGCTGAACGCTGGTACTTGGTAAAGTGGATCAGTGAAATAGTGTATGTGGAAGTGTTTTATAAACTACAAAGCGCAAATAGATGTAAGATTTGTAAGGGTGGCCATTTTGCAAAGATGATATGATCCCTTTCATAAATTGATGAGAAGATTCATATCTCAAAGCAGTTTACAAAATGGAAAATGCGGATGATTTTAATAATGCTCATTTTCAGAAACTTCCTGGATGTCAGCAGTGATCAAAAAAAAAAAAGAAAAGAAAACAAGATAATGGTGGCGGGCTGAGCAAAGAGGGACCCAAATCTCCTCATGCTCCATGTAATACTGCCTGATTTCGTCTTGCCCTGCTGTTCTCTTTAACAACAAAAGAAAAATCACTCTGCAAGTCATCTCCAACATGCTGATGGTTTCTACTAACAGCAAATATCCAATGCAGAAACAGTTCAAAATTTAATGTATAAATTTGATATATAAAATGCTCTTCTTGCTGACTCATCAATAAGTGTAAAAATACAGTTTGACCAGATTGGACACTTCAAATGCTTTCTCCCATTATTACCATATGCTTTTCCAAGCACAAAGCTGAGTGTCTAAGCCATTCCACTTAAAATGCAGTAGATTAGTGTAATAAATGCTCATGTTCATTGAAAAGCTGCTGGCAAACATTTTATGCTAATTTATCTCTGTTCTACCTTCCAAGGAATAAAATAAGAATATTTTCTTTTTAAAAAACTTAAGAAGAAGAAATGTTTAACAAAAATTTTGAGTATTTCCAGATGTCCCACATTTTCACTTTCTGCCCTTACACCAAACTCAATATTTGATTTTTTAATGCAAAATGTTAGTGCCAAAAATATTTCAGAGACAGAGCTGAACGCTGGTACTTGGTAAAGTGGATCAGTGAAATAGTGTATGTGGAAGTGTTTTATAAACTACAAAGCGCAAATAGATGTAAGATTTGTAAGGGTGGCCATTTTGCAAAGATGATATGATCCCTTTCATAAATTGATGAGAAGATTCATATCTCAAAGCAGTTTACAAAATGGAAAATGCGGATGATTTTAATAATGCTCATTTTCAGAAACTTCCTGGATGTCAGCAGTGATCAAAAAAAAAAAGAAAAGGAAACAAGATAATGGTGGCGGGCTGAGCAAAGAGGGACCCAAATCTCCTCATGCTCCGTGTAATACTGCCTCTTCCCAGCCCCCAGCCTCCTTCAGCAGGAGTGATGAGAGAGATGCTGAGCTTGTGTTCTTGGCAGGGACTGTATCCTACGTCAACACCATTACCCCCACACTCACAGTCTCACCACCCCTGTCTGCCTTGGAGACCATCAGCACCAATTCTGAATGCCTCCAAATCATGAAGGACCAAATCCCAGTTTATCCTTTATTCCATATGGTCCTGTACAATTCCTAATATGACCTGTCTGTCTCTCCTCTAGTCCCAAATCCTTCAACTGTACTCTCTGGAGCTCATGGTGTGGACTCAGCAAAATCCTTTTCTTCAAATGCCTGCAGCTAGGTGACAAAGCACAGTGGTGATGTACATTGAGAGGTGAGGTGCACCACCTGAGTTCAAGTCCAAGTTCTGCCACTTAACTTCTCTATGCTCTTATTTCCCTACCTATAAAATAGGGGTAAAAATAATGTCTTCCTTGGAGAACTGGTTTAGAGGATTAAATTATATAATATATAAAAAGCGTAGAAGAGTTCCTGGCACAAAGTAAGTACCTAGTGAGTATATTTTTTCTTTTTAGTTCCTTCATCTTCCCACTCTCAGTGAGCCCTGACTTTCCCTTGAGACACTACTTTCCCTGAAGTTCTACCAAAAAATGTCCATTTTCTCACCAACATTTCTCATACTACGGAGACTGTAGGTTGAATGGAAGTCTTTCTTGTGCCTCATTTTTCCTTCCAGACCATTGTCCTTCCCTCATCCCAACCACCCTTCCAACTTTGAGGTTCATGCATCAAACTGCACTACCCATTACTCCTCCTTATAGCAATCACCTACAGACTACCAGATCACCCCCTCACTCCTTGAGGATTCTAACTCTTGGATCATTGTCGCTCTATATCTACTATTGTATTAAGTCTAGGTGATTTCAATCTCTATGGGGTTGATTCTTTCAATTAACTAATCTTTCACTTTTCTAACCACTTCACCTCCAGTGATCTCTTTAACCTTAACAACTTACTCCATTGTTTATATCTAATAAAGACCTTGCCATTTCCAATAAATTCATCCCCTTTCCACAGTCTCATTCTCTAACCATTATCTCCTATCTTTCAGCTCGATCCCTTTACTACTCCTGACCCCAACAATTATTTGTCCACCCAGTTTGGTACATTGATCCTACAACCTATACACTCATTCCCCTATGTCCAGAATTCCCTGTGTACTAATTTGTAGTGCATGGTCTGTCATTATAGTCTCTTCCTTCCATACACTTCCAACTCTCCTGTGCCTCTGTCCTTCATTATGCTTGCCTGGGAAACCCAACCATGGTTAAGTCTAACTCTTTGACAGCTCTGTATTTTTCTTCACACAGCTGAATATGGCTGGAGAAGATTTCCAAATCAGTTTGATTTTACTTTATATTCATGATCACTAAACTAAGAAAGCCCTCAAATCACAATGCTTTTTCTCCCTAGTCTTTTCACTCTCCTCCTCTACTCAATTATTATTTCACACCTTCTCTCTCCTCAAACTTCCAGTATCTCTTCCATAATTCCTACTGTCAGCTAGGAATGATGCTTTATATCTCACTGAGAAAATAAGAGTAATTAAAAGATAACTTCCCCCACATTTCCACTGCATCATGCTGCACATTCTCCATTTTCCCCTGCAGATCTATCCTTTGCCCTTTTCCACTCTGCTCTATACCCCAAGAGGCTGACTCTATGGACTGCCCCAGTTTTGTTGTCTTCTTGGTGCTGCTTGGCTCAGTCAATGAGATGACCAGAGAATCAAGGGTTGGAGGAGAATGAGTTCCAAGGCTTTATTGCCCTGGCTCCCTCTGTTCTGGGCTGTGTGTTGGCAGTTGCTGCATTTCCTCTACTAAAGTCCCCAGCTCCGTCACAAGTCCCCCTCCTACAGTTATAGCTGCAGATAGACAGTTCAGACACAGCCCTTCCACTTGACTCTTCAGGGTTAGGTTGCTAATAGCTCCCTGCTACTGCTCACATGAGGTGCTTCACCAGCTCTTGTTAATGTCCACAGCTTTCCCAGTCCTTTGCAAGTAATTACTTTATTAATCTTTCCTCAATCACCCCGTTTGAGTATGCTACCAGTTTCCTGCCAGTGTCCTCCTGACTCATCCCAATCTACCCCTTTGGTTCCCTTATTCTCTGCCAGCCCTCCTGTTACGAGGATGAACAGTCTGGCTCTTTTCTAAGTGTAATCCTTGCATTTGTCTGCAATTCTCTCACATATTAAAAGATACCCCTTTAGCAATTAGTCACTTTCACCACTGCTTCATCATTTTTTTCTCTCTTCTGGAACATACCTATCAGCATGCAAACATGCTAAAATAGCTCCAATCAAAATCCTCCATTTCCCCCAGCAGCTGCTCCATTTTTCTGTTATACTTTAAAGGAAAACTCCTTCCAAGTATGATCTATTCTGTCTTCAATGCCTTTCCTAACATTCTCTCCAGATCTCGTTTCAATCAGACTTCTACCACTCGACCACAACAGCCCTCCTACAGGTTACCAATAATATCTCCATTGGTAATCCAAATTCCAAACCCTCAGCCATCACCTTATTTGACCCGTCAGCAGCATGTGACCCAGGTAATCACTCCTTCTTTCTTGAAAAGCATTCGTCTTTTGGCTCCAGGACACCTTTTCTCTTGTTATTTGCTATCTCACTGCTTTTCAATATTCTTTGCTGGTTGCTCCCTACCTAGTGTTAAAATGCCCTAAGACTCAGCTCTCAGAACTTTTCACTTGTCTATTTAAGTGACTTTATCCCACTTTATGTTATAGAGCAAATTTTCTATTCTCCTTACTCAGTCGTATTTTTCTTCATAGCACTTATCTGACACAATCTATATTTATGTATTTATTTTCCATCACCCCTTACCAGAAAGTAAACTCTGTGAGAGTAAGGATCTCTATCTTTGTTTATTGCTATTTCCAGTGCCTGGAAAAGTATGTAATACACAGCAGTCACTCAATACATATCTGTCGAATGAATGGTTGAATAAGTATTGAAATAAGCCACAATGATTTTATAATCCAAATTCATCATAAAACAAGAATGGAAGACCCATGTGACTAGGATATCACAGGAGGTGGGCCCTTGTTAAGTACTCATGTTGTCCACCCTTGTAAAACATCAATGAGTAGAAAATCTTATCTTGCTTCTTCACAATCTAAGATTCAATCAATTATTCCACAACAAGCTTGCAAAAGTTAGTTCTGGGAAAGAAGAATGTTCCTTAAAGAAAGGAAAAGAAAATATGTTCCAGCTTGGGTGAAAGTAAGTGAGAGAAGAGACTAAGGTAGAAGGCATAGACTGTGATGGGAAAATAGGGCCTCGTTGGAAGCAATGAAGGACTGGATACAAGGAGACTATGAAGTGACATTCATCCAACATTTATTAAATGCCTTCTCTGTGCAAGATACTGTGCTGGATGCCAGGACTGAGGCACATCTAAACATAAATAAGATAGGTTCCAGTTTCCAGATGTTCGTAATCGAATACAGCAAAGAAAACACATGCTTAAATTACTCTAATATAAGGCATCACATGAGGTGTTGGAAAGAAAAAGAGGTGAGAAGAAAGAGGCTACTGGGTTGCTTAATGTCTGCTAATGAAAATGAAGCAGCAGGTGGAAATGGATATAATTCTAAAACTTTAAACTTAAAGTTTCAGAAGAGTTGTGATGACATGAACAGATGGTTACAGGATCATTTGAAATGACAGTGAAACATTGGATGACCCATTGTCCAGGGGCTCCCAAACCTGGCTGTTCTTGGGACAGAATTGCCTGAGCAACTTCCACAAAATACTGACTCCTAAGTCCCAGCCCATAACTACCATATCAGAATCTCTAGGCAAGGTGCATATTGGTATGTATGCATTACACACACACACACACACACACACACACACACACATATATATGATACATGTATGAGTGTGTGTATATATGTTTCTTAGGTGGCTCTGGTATAGCCAGCTCATGGACCATTATTTGGAGCCACTGCTACTGACAGCTGAAAATACAGAATTGAGAAGAAAATGAGAGGTTATTGTTGCAGAAGTTATAATTCTTTAAATCAATGATGACCTAATTTGTACACTGAGGATTGGTGCCTCTGAGAATGGAAGAAAATCTGGATGATTTATAGTTTACAAAGAGTAGAATTAGATTGATATTCAGAGGACAAAAGGCAAGCACAAGTATGCATTCTGAAACAGACTAAAAATAGTTGTTAGGAGAAAAAAATAATGAAGTGCATCAATTCAATAAGCAAGAAAGTATTTCTTAAGCTTAATAAAATCTGGAGTCACTTCTCAGGGATATCTATGCCCACATGCATATTTTCCAATTATTTTGCATTTTGAAACTCAGCAACATAGTGTAGCAGAATAATTATCCATTTTCTTCTCCAAATATTATTGAAAAAGAGAATTGCTGTCTTAAAATAATAAATACTGAACTGAATGTTGCAGAACAGATGCAGTGCCCAAAAAGACAGGTCTTGCTAATTAACTCAGTACTCATTAAAAACGAACAGCTCATAAAGCTAAAATGGAATTGGGCTCTGGTTTAAAATGTATAATTAATATGGAAGAGAATGTATTATTAAAATAAAATAATTTGTTAATGAAATGGTTAGTCTGTGGCCTACTTAGGAAAGTATAGTCTTAACTTTCACCATTGATAGTCCTAATTTTTTATTCAAGTGTTTAACCAACACTTACATAGCACTTACTATATGCCAGGAACACTTCTGAGTGAATTACAAATTTTAACTCATTTAATGCTCTTAGCAAACATTGGGTAGATACTGTTTACCTCAGGCAGGAAACTGAAGCATAGTGAGAATAAAAACTTTGCCCAAGAATCACAACTAGAAAGGACTCAAACCCAAGTTGCCCACCTTCAGAGTCCATGTTAAGGCAAAGTAGTTGCCATAAGAATGTGAATGTTTTTATTAATTTTGACTAAATTTAATTTTCATCTGAAAACAAATAACAGAAGTTAGCTTGTGGTATTTCACCATTATGGCTAATGAACATATGAAAATAAATATATTTGGAAGATCAGCTGGTTGAAATAACCAGACTTATCCACATGTCTGATGCACAGTTTCTCTTATTTTAGTGTGGGTTCCCTAAAAGACAGACACTGAGACAAGGAGGTGAGAGCAAGCACTTTATTTTGGAAGTGATCCCAGGAAGCATGAAAGGCGGGTAGGTACATGAGACAGGAAAGGGAATGAAATCAATAAAGTGCATTTTCAAGCATGTGACTGCTGTGGGCAACTGTGGATCAATCTTACCGGAGAATTCTGGGAAGCAATGTAGAACATGAACCTTCAGGGCATGAGGGAGCTGGGGTATTTATCCATCAACTCTTGTCTATCATTGGTTGAGAGCTACTTCCAGGAACTGTTCATACCTGACACTTCTCTGGCAGCCAGAGAACTCCCTCAGGCAAAGAGCAGCAGGTGTTTACAGTGGGAAACTATAGGATTAGCCGCCAACCAATGCTAAGTGTCTAGGGAATGTGGGCAGGGCACCAGCAGTATCTCTTACGTGACTTGATATGTCCTTCACTTCAAAGAATAAATGGTTTCTCATAAAGATGGCTGTAATTATATATAAAGTTAATACTATTAAAGTTAATAACTATTATATAAAGTTAATACTAGTTTCCCATTTGTTTAAATCATACAACTTCAGGTATAAAAGCTATTTTAAATAAATATTTCCATAGTCAAATACAAAGTATTCTAGACATTGTATTGCATTAGTGAAAAGATAGCACCAAATCTATTTCCATAACATTGTTCAGTACATAAACAGTTTCACATAGAGGAAAAAATGTGATATCTTAAACCCAGTTCTGTAGAACTATGTGATCTAGGACAAGTGATTTAACATCTCTCAAGCTGTTACATTATGCACAAAATAAAAATGATGATGTTTGCCTAATGAATTTGGCAATAGATGCATATTCTTTGTCTTTGAAGTATTTCTTTGGAAAGTTAGCCCTCCTATGTTTCATCTGTCCATGGGGGAGCTATCTATCATGATGCTGGTCACCTCCCAATAGGTGTAGACAGGTGACTCAAGCAGGGCCAACCAGAGTCTTTCCAGGGGTTAAAATCTTGACTCTGGGAGAGGGAATTCCTCATCCACTGCCTTGCTAAAATGACAGGATGAACGTATGGGCAGGACAACAGCCATCTCTGCAGAGACACACAAAGAACTACCTACAAGGAAACCATGCTGATGTAGGCAGGGCTGAGAGAGAACCAGAGCCCTGGCATCATTGTTTGAGATCCTGAATTTGATTGCGGCTGAGGTGCACTCCATCTCCAAAATTTCCCATTGAATTCCCTTTTAATTAAGCTGGTTTGAGTTCACTCTCTCTCTTCACACTGAAGGAGTCCCACCCTTGACAAATACTAATTCTTTTCTACCCCTAGTAGAACTCAAAGTTTGCCAGGATCCACACCCTGTCTTCATTTCCTCTTTATTAATGCCATCCTCAGCCTCCACATGGTAGCCTTCTAGTGGTTCCAGGCTTACCACCTGTGGATATGGAAATCTCAAGCTTCAGTGTCCAAATTTCAACCTTTAATTCCAGTAAAAGTAGAACTTGGACTATGTTTCAATAGTCATTAGGTTGTTTCACAGATCTCTAAATGTAAAGAATAGATGCATTCTAGACAGAAAATAAATTTTTCCTATGGTCCCAATGCTTGTTGCTGGATCCCTAATGTCTTTCTGTTTATTTTGGGTAAAGGAACTCATCTTCCAGATAAGCTTTTCCGTCTAAGGTTTATATTTTGTTTGTGGACCTACTTTCTAAATTCAACCCCCCATAATAACTTTTTACACATCTGAAAATCATATGAATCCACAATTATATCCCCCAAATAAAGATGTATATCTCCCAATGAGGTAGATTAAATTTCTTATTATAGTTTAAGATTTGAATTATGAAGAGTTAATGTACCTATTTTTAACCACTTTTGTAAGTGATTAAATCAATTTAATACAAAGCTTATATGTTTTGTGGGGTGGGAGAAGGAAAAACTAAATTCTCACCTTCTGAAAGAAGACTATAGATACTGCCCAAATTAATTAACATAGAAGCCATTAAACAAATTATTTATTGCTACGGGTGTAAATAACACACACGCATAGTAGATAATTCATATATCTCAGTTAAAGGAGATGAAAGTGGTTGCTTCTGGGAATATGGAAATGGGGGGGTGAACATAAGAAAAACTGTCGTATAACCAAATGACTATAATTTATGTGCATGTATGCCTTTGATCAAAATAAAGATTTATAATAATAAAATAAAAGATCAACAGTAGACTCACTTTGAAGCTATTTTAATACTTTGCTCTTCTCTTTACTTACATTGCCTAG
>NW_007733789.1:0-15286 GCF_000696425.1 Galeopterus variegatus
CAACACTGAGGGTTGCGATCCGTTGCCGGACACGGAAAAAGACAAAAGACAAAAGAAAAAAGAAAAATGGTTCTGCAGTTTCTCAAAATGTAAAGCATAAATATTGGCTTTGCTGCTTCCCATGCACATTGATAACTTGTCGTGTGGAGGATCTGGGGGAGGTGCTGGAGCACTAGGCAGGGGGCTGCTCTTCTCCCCCTTGAGCACCACCCCAGGCAGCAGGAACTGAGTGATTCTCCTCAACCCTGGAGAAGCCAGAAAGAAGTTAGGATACCTGCAGATGTGTGCATCCTGGCAGATTCACACTCTGATGCTCCAGCACACTGGGCATTTGGAAATTCATGAAATATTTCTAATTTTATCTTTATTCTCCTGTATATGCCATCGAGTGATCTCTGACCCAGGTGAACTAAGTTTTGGTCCTGTTTTGCCTGAAAACTTCTCTCTCCAGATTTCAGGTTTGCTGTTTGTCTTGTTAACTTTACTATTTGATTTGTTTAAGAAAATGTGCTAATTTGCCAATTATTTCATGGGCTTGCTATTTTTGTTGTGTTTGTTGAAAGAATAAGAAAAAACACTTTATCTCTACATTTGCATTTGTAGCAGCTTAAGTCATGATATCCAGAAACAACACAATCCAAATTCCCATCAACAGGTAAATTGAAAAAAGGGGGGAATTTGCACATTGTGGTCCCACTCAGTATTAAAACTCATGAGTGCCTGATTCACACAAGAACAAGACTGCATTTCCCATTATGATCTAAGAGAAATATGATAAACAATGAAAGTCCTTACTCCAAGTTTCATTTACTTAAATTCTAGGAGAGAGAAACTACTAAGAAGTAACATAAAGAAGGCCATGAGTTGCCTGGACATGGTCTGTGAGGAAGGAAGGAGTGGGAAGAGGAAATCACAGAAGAACCACAGGAAACACTTGAATTTTGTGCAGTGCATTATATCTATTACAGTTCCACAATGTTGTTTAGATAAAAGCATGTTACAGTAGAGGAGAGATAGAAAGATCCTAAAACATATCATGGGAGAGACTCTTTCAGGTGCATCTGCATGAAGTCTGGTTCTCTATGTACGATGGAAATAAAAGACAAAACACAGCAAAATCACGAAGGAGAACCTAACCAGGCAAATGTCACTAGGCAGGCCCAGCTCTGTCCTGGGGTTGGATCCGTGGTGTGGAGCACAGACCCAGACACTGAGGCTCCGTCTGACCATACATGAGCTCTTGGATACACTGTATAATCCTTTGATGATTCTGTTTGTAACTGTACACCTGTATAAAGAATTAACGTTCTGAGTTGCATCAAATATTTTGTGTTTATGAGCAAATATAACATAAGATAAATTAAAAATGTTTTACCAAGTTACAAGCATATAATAAAAATCATATTTTCACAAATATAATTTTTGTCCCCATCTCCACCAAGATGCTCACATCTGCTCTGGACTCTGCCCTCTTCATAGGCTCCCACCACAGAGCTTGCTATGTAGCAGGAGGACATGAAAATAGTGCTTCCCTCTGCTGATTTAAAGCAGCCCAGCCCTGACCCTGCAGCTCTGGTAGACGAGCCCCAGCCCCAGATTCCCAGGTGCTCCAGTACAGTGAGCAGGACTGAACACAGATGACTCATCGTGGAGTTTGGACTGAGCTGGCTTTCCCTTATTTCTGTATTAAAAGGTCATATAATGGAGAAAGACAGACATTGAAAATGTGAGTGTATGTAAGTGAAACAGTAGATGTGTGTGAGACTTTTCTTGAAGAGAATGTCTGTGTTTGCAGATTTCCAGTGTGAGGTTCAGCTGGTGGAGTCTGGGGAAGGCTGGGTAGAGCCTGAGTGCATCCCTGAGACCCTCCGGTGCAGCCTCTGGATTGACCTTTGTTGACTACAACATGCCCTGTGCCTGCCAGGCTCCAGGGAAGGGGCTGGAGTGGATCTCACCCACTGATTGGTATGGTTGAAGCACGAACTATGCGGACTCCGTGAAGGGCTGATTCACCATCTCCAGAGAAAATGCCGAGAGCACGCTGCCTCTGCAAATGAAAAATGTAAGAGCTGAGGACATGGCTGTGTATTACCGTGTGAAAGATCCTGTGAGGGGACATCAGTGGGAACCCAGACACGAACCTACTGCAGGGGGCGCTGACCACCAGGGGGCTCACAGGGCACACTGAGCTCAGGGGCCTCATGCCAGTGGCAGGTGCGGAGGACACTGAGGTGTTTGCTGTGGAAATTAGAGATTTCCTGTCCTCTCCAACTTCTCAGATGTCCTCTGAGACACTTCATGACTTTTTCTTTATGTTTTTAATTTCTCACATCCTCACTCTGTTAGTGAGGGAGAAACTGACATGTCTTTTTTTTTTTTCAGATGAGATGTGAACTGTCTATAGGGCCATTTTTTCACTGAGACTCATGTTTCATTCATGATAAACAGATCTTCCAGAAGATTCTGAACATCATTGACTGGAAATAATTTAACTGAAAAAGAAACAAAGCCTATTTTCTGTGTGTTGTAACCTTGTACTATACGTCCTCTGTCAAACACATTTTGTTTGTATATGAACCACTTTTCTCACATAGACACACCCCTGTCCATTTTGATTTTGAGTTAAGATTTGTCCGTCAACGCAATCCACCCCGCTCAATCTGTTAATGCCCATCTCATGTATTCATCCATCTGTGGAACCACCAGCAGGTGACAAATTGGTTCCCTGAAGCTTCCTTACCGATGCCCATTGTCTTTCGCACATATAACCAGGTAACTCAGGTACTAGTTCAGGACAGTCCTGCACCCTGTGAGGGCACAAGTTGCTGCTGATGCCAGGTCACCTATAATAAGTCACAGACCTTATGTCAGAGCAAGTCCAGGTGGCTCCATCATCCTCAGAACACCTTAGTGAACAAGACCATAGGACGCTAGGGTCACACAGTGGTCAGAGAATGGGCTGTGCTGGCTGTTAACCCTTAATGGAACCAAGATTCCATATATGCAGTCAAATACAGAGAGCCGAATGGTGGTTTTCAGAGAATTGGAGTTGGGAGAATAGAGGGACACTGTTAAAACCTTAAAAAGCTCCTATTAAACAGGATGAGTAATTTCTGGAGATCTGATGTACACCCTTGTGACACTGCCTAATAATGATGCATTTTGTACTTCATAAATTCTGAGAGTACATCTTAAGTGTTCTCAACATACACATACAAATGATAGGTATGTGAAGTGATACATATAATCATCACATTGATTAATCATTTCACAATGTATACATATAACAAAATGTATCATTGCACACCCAAAATGTATATAGCCGATGTAAGCAATGGCCACAGCCCATATATGCACTCAAATAACTGTGAATGCCAATGCTGTGGAGCAGATGTGAAGAAGGGCTGAGAGACTGATACACAACTGGATCACACACACAAGGCTACAACTCTTAGTACACACACTTAAAAAGAATGCTTCCCTGGCCATTCTTTATGTTCTTTCACCACACCTAAAAGTACCAAGTAGGTTTATATACATACACATGACCATGTCTTCTGAAAAGATGGACAGTTTCACTTCTCTTTCTCAACCTGTAGGTTCTTTATTTCTTTCTCTTCCATGTTGTTCTGGCTGGTAACTCTAAATATTAAATAGTAGCGGTGGGGGTCGGCATTCTTGTCTTGTTCCTGTTCTTAAGGGAAATGCTTTCAACATTTCCTCATTCAGGGTGATATTGGTGGTGGGCTTGAACTAGATGGTTTTTATTGTGTTGAGATACTTTCCTTCTGTAGCTATTCTGCTGAGTGTCTTTGTCAGGAAAGGATGTTGAATTTTGTCAAAATCTTTTTCTGAATCTATTGATATAATCACTTGAATTTTGTCCCTGATTTTTTTTTTTTGATGTGATATCTCAAGTTTATTGATTGGTGGATGTTAAACCATCCTCGCCTGATTAGGATGAATCCCACTTGATCGTGGTGTATAATTTTCTGATGTGTTGCTGTATTCTGATCGCTAGTATTTTGTTGAGTATTTTTCCATCTTTGTTCATCAGAGAGATCGTCTGGTAGTTTGGATTTTTTGTTGAATCCTTGTCTGGTTTTGATGTAAGGGTGATGCTGGCCTCACAGAGTTAGTTTGAGAGTGACACCAGTTTCATTTTCTTTTTTGTAACATTTTGAAGAGAATTGATATTAATTTCTCTATTAAGGTCTGATACAATTCAGCAGAAAAGCCATTTGGTCCTGGGCTTTTATTTGTTGGAAGATCACCATTACAGATTCAGTCTCATTGCTTGTTATCAGTATGTTCAACTTTTGCATTTTTCTTGGTTTGGTCTTGGTAGTTTGTATATGTCTATAAACTAATCCACTTCCTCCAGGTTTTCAAATTTGTTGGTATATAGTTGTTTATATTTCTCTCTAATGATTCTTTGTATTTCTAAGGTATTGTTTTTAATGTCTCCTATTTCATTTCTGATTTTTGTTATTGGGACTTTCTATCTGTTTGTTTGTTTGTTTGTTTGTTTGTTTGTTAAGCTAGATAATGGTTTGTCTATTTTGTTTATCATGTCAAAAAACACTTTTTGTTCATTGAACTTTTCTATCATTTCTATTTCATTTAGTTCTGCTCAGATCTTAATTATTTCTTTCCATGTATGACTTTTGGTATTAAACTATTCTTGTTCTGCTATTTCTTTTAGATATAAAATTAGATTGCTTATGTGAGATAATCCTATACTTTTGATGTAAGTGGTTAGTGAAATAAACTTTCACCTTAGTACTGCTTTTGCAGTATCCCAAAGGTTTTCTGTGATGTGCCTATGTTTTCTTTGGTTTCAAGAAATTTCTTGATTTCCTGCTGAGCTTCTTCTTGGAACCATAGGTTGATATGGAGAATGTTGTTTAATTTCCATGTATTTGTATAGTTGTCATTCTTGTTATTGATTTATGGTTTTAATCAATCTGTCTGAAAATATAGTTGAAATGATTTCTATTTCTAAAAAAAAAATTGTTGGTACTTGATTAGTGACCTAATCTGTGGTCTATCTTGGAGACTGTTCCATGTGCTGATGAGAATAATGCATATTGTGTAGTTGTTGGATAAAATGTTCTCTAGATATGTGCCAGGTCCAAGTTTTCTAAAGTGTAGTTTAAATCCTGAGTATCTATGTTGAGTTGTTGCCTAGATGTTCTTTTCAATGCTGGGTGTGTTCTGGATTCCCAGATTTATTGTATTGGGTCTACCTCTTCCTTTAGGTCTAATTGCATTTGCTTCATAGATCTGGGTTCTTCAGTATTGGTTGCATATATATTTATGATGTTTTGTCTTCTTGATGGGTAGATACCTTCATATTATTCCATATTGGCCTTCTTCGCCTCTTTTCATAGTTTTTGGTTTAAAGTCTATATCCAATATATGAATAACTATTCCTGCTCATTTTTGGTTTTCATTGGTGTAGTATATCTTTTCCCATCCCTTCACTATTGGTCTGTGTGTGTCATTACAGGTGAGGTGAGTCTCTTAGAGACATCATATGGTTTCATCTAACTTTTCAATCCAATCAGGTGGTGGGTGTCTTTTGAGTAAAAAGTTAATCCATTTACATGTATGGTTGTTTTTGAAAGGTGTTCTTTTACTCCTGTAATTTCATTGATTTTGTTTAGATGTTTGAACTGGGTTTTGTCTTTTTCTTTCCCTTTTATTATTCGACTTCAAAATTTGTTGCTTTTATGGGGTGGTGAGATTCAGTTCTGTTTTATATTTTTTTGTTTGCAATTTTATTTCAAAACTGGATATGGTTGTTCTTTCTTGTATATTCATTGTCATGATTATCATTTTTCAGATTCCAGATTCAAGAGTCCCTTAAGATGTTCTTGCATGGCTGGCCTTGTGGTGATCTCCCAGGTTTTGTTTTACTAAGGAATACACTATTTTTTCCTCATTTCTGAAGGATAGCCTTGTTGGGTTTAATATACTAGGCTGGTCATATAAACATACATATGCACTTCATTGATTTTGTATTCAATATATATTACTTTTCCCTTAGCTTCAGGAACACACATAATTTGGATGTTTGTGTGTATCAATTGGTCTGCTAGCTCTCTTAGATTTTCATTATTTTTAAAAATATTTTATTTTATTTTATTTTGTCGATATACAATGTGGTGATTATTGTGGCCAGTTGCCAAAACATCTCTCCCTCTCCCCCCTCCTTCCCAACAATGTCCTTTCTGTTTGCTTCTTGTGTCAACTTCAAATAATTGTAATTATTCTTCTTCCCCCCACCATTTTTTTTTCTGTGTGTATTTATTTACTTATTTTAAGGCTTGTAACCAGCCCAAATGTCCATTATCTGGCATGGATACAGAAAATGTGTTATATCTACACAATGGAATACTACTATGCTGTAAAAAAGAATGAAATACTGTCATTTGCAACAACATGGATGGACCTAGAGAGAATTATAGTAAGTGAAATGAGTCAGGCACAGAAAGAGATATATCACATATTCTCACTTATTTGTAGGAAATTTTCATTATTTTTAATAAATCTTTTTTTTTCACACCTGGGTTGTTTCAAAAGGCCATCCTTGAGATCAGAAATTCTTTCTTCTGCTTGCTCTAACCTGCTACTTAAACACCTGGTTGTGCTTTTTGTTATTCTGTATTGTATTGTTTATTTTGTTGATTGAATCCTTCAGTTCCAGAAATTCTGCTACATTCCTGTTTAAAATTAAATTTAACATCTAAAACTATAAAACTTCCAGAAAAAAACACATAGAAAATCTTCAGCATATAGTTCTTGGCAAATATTTTATGAGTGATACTTCAGAGGGACAGGGGACAAAAGCAAAACATAAAAAATTGTGTCATACCAAAATAAAAAGCTTATGAACAGTAAAGGAAATGATCTACAGGTGAAAAGACATCCTGAAGAATTAGAGAGGAAATTTCCAAACTAAGCATCCAACAAGAGATTGATATGAAGATTATACAATGAATTTCAAAGACCTGAACAGTAAAAACAAAAACTCATTAAAAACTGATCAAAGAAACTGAATGGACATTTTTTTGAAAGAAGACATGCAGATGACTATCAGGCATATAAAAATGTTCAACATCACTAATCATCAGAGAAATGCAAATCAAAATCACAATGAGATCTTATCTCACCCCAGGTAGAATTGTTATTATCAAAAGACTGAGAATAACAAATGCTGGTTAGGATGCAGAGGAAGAAAATTCTAATACATTGTTTGTGTCAATGTAAATTGGTTCAGCCACTATAGAAAATAGTATGGAGATTTCTCAAACAACTACAGATAGAATTACCACAGAATAGGACAAGCTCACTACTTTGTATATGTCAAAAGAAATGAAAATCAACGAGTCAAAAAAGCCTTTGCACTCACATATTTACCACAGCTTTATTCTAAATAGCCAAGAATTGGGATCAACCTAAATGTTCTCACATGGATTATTGGATAAAGATAATGTGGTATATACATACATTATGAAATAATACTCACCCATACGAAAGAATGAAATTCTGTCATTTGCAGCAAAAAGCATGAGCTTGAAAAAAATTATGTTAAGTGAAATAAGCCAGACATGCAGAGAAAAATATCACATGTTCTCACTCATATGTGGAAGCTAAAAACGTTGATCTCATAGAAGTAGAGAGTAGAATAATGGGTAGTAGAGACTGGTGAGAGGACGAGACTGGGGAAGATGAGGAAAGGGTTGGCAGTGAATACAAAATATTAGAGAGATGGGAAGATTGGGATCACGAGTTCCGCGGTGATGTAGGGAGACCACAGTCAACAGCAAAGTACTGTGATCTTGAGCGGCTGCTCAAGATGTTGTTGAATTTTCCCAAAACAAAATGGCAAATGTTTGAGGTGGTGGATATACTCAGTGCCCTGATATGACTGTTACACACGGTGTATTCAGTTATCATATTGTACTCCATAATTATACACAATAATCATGGATCAATTTATAAAATAAAAATATGGAAAGAAGACAGAAACAGACAATAGCACAGTGAGAGTAGAATAGAAAAGGCAGTTTGGAAAGGGAGGTAAGAGGGAGTAATGTGGAAAAGTTGATAGATTTTCACAATGTTACAAAGTTACATACTGATAGGAAGAAGAAATTTTGGTGCCCTAGGGTGACGTTAGCTAGTAATGCTGTGTCATATATTTCAAGATAGCCAGAACGAAGGGTCTTGAATTTTATAACCACAGGGAAATTATAAATTTTTAGGAGACAGATTTGCTAAGTCTTCTGATTAAACCATTATAGACTGTATGCCTATGTTGAAACAGCAAATATTACCCCATAAACATGTACAATAATGGGCCGGCCCGTGGCTCACTCGGTAGAGTGCGGTGCTGATAACACCAAGGGCTGCGGGTTCGGATCCTATATAGGGATGGCCGGTTTGCTCACTGGCTGAGCGTGGTGCTGACAACACCAAGCCAAGGGTTGAGATCCCCTTACCGGTCATCTTTAAAAAAAAAAAAAAAAAAAAAAACATGTACAATAAAAAATAAGTAAATAAATAAATAAATAAAAGCAGAAACATGTACAATAAAAAATAAGTAAATAAATAAATAATAAAAGCAGAATAAATACTAGCTCATAAATAAACATCACTATAAGCTATAGAATAATTTTTTAAACAAACTAGACCAAACAGACATTTATAGAGCACTAAATACACAAATAGCAGAATGTACACTCTTCTCCAGAGAACAAGAATATTCTCCAGGACATACCCTGTGATAGGTTGCCAAAATAAATAAATAAATAAAAGGTGATCAATTGAAAATGACAGAAATCGTGCACAATATCTTCTCCAACAGATAGGGAATGGAAGACAGGAAGGGATAGCAAATGAAAATTCATCCATATCTTCAAATAACTAATTGAAAAAAGGAAAATCAAATGTGAAAAAGACAACACTTTGAGATTAATGAAAATTAAAACAAAGCTTTCCAATATGTATCGTTAAATTAAAGACAGTTCTCAGAACTTAAACAGTTGCAAACACCTGTACTAAAAATAAGGTCACAAATAAATGACACATCTACCTCAAGAATCTAGAAGAAGAAGCTGTTCAGAGAAAGCCCTGATGCCTCTTTCTTTATTCTCCCACACGGACAGGAATGCTCCACGCACAGCAGACTCAAAATACTTTGGGTTCTCAGGAATACCCAACTCCTGTTTACAGATGTTGGCTGTGTTTAAAGTCTGTGCCATTTTAATTTCAATTGCTCTCTAGTTGTTCTAAGCTGCTGACGCTGATGTCATTTTCAGTTCTCCATATATGGATTTTTCTAGAGACTATTTTGATATATTTAAGTTTGTTCATATATCTTCTCAGTATGTGTCCCACATTCATGTACTAAACTACATGTATGTATTCACTTTTGTTTAGAAATTTGGCATCTTCAAGAGCATTCTCATCAGAAGTGCAAACAAAAATACTTTGTAGGTTATTAACAATATACGTTTTACTCTACCTTAGAACATTCAACAGGAGGAGGTATGCTGGGACCGAGTAGAGCCTCCAAGCTTTGTGGGATCCAGGAGAAACAGTGCAGGTCCCACAGTTGTGCAGGGGGCAGTTTAATGGGGGGGGCTGCAGGGGTGATCAGGATGGGGTGTCCTCAGTTTAGCACAGCTAAAGTACCCACAAGGCAGGAGGGATGTAACAAGATGGAATGTCCTCAGTGCACATATGACCTTCATCTCTGAGCATTGCCCTACATCTGTCTGCTTTATTTATTGTGATTGATGTAGAACAAGGCACAGGAGTTTAACAGGATTCTCCGGCACTGACACAACATAAAATACAAAGACTCGATTCATGATGACAACATGACCTTGCAGGGGCAGAGCCCAGGAAGGGAGGAAAAGAGCACCCCTGCACCATCAGGGTCATTTGTCCACTCACAGCACCGACACTTGACATTTCAAGATGACAATGCCAGCTCAAGCCAGGCTGAAAAAGGGGCAACTAGTGGACATAGAGATTTTTCCCAAAACGCAGACCCTTTGAGAGATCCTTTGGAAAAAAGGTGCACATCGGGTCTAAGAGGGATGCAAAGAGAATTACGGTAAAAGTTCAAAAATATGATCACGTAGAATGGCACAAATGTTGGTGCAGCATCAGAAAAACTTTAGACCAATAATTAAAAATATACCCTCCATTACCAAAAAGAAACACACTTCTGTGAACTGCCCAACCCTTTTCTTATTTCTCCACATGGATTTACACAATGAGCAAATGCACTGAGCATATCTAGATCCTGGTCTCCTTCCTCTAGATGAATGTGGGAGAACTTAATATGAAAAATTTCCTCATGTTCTGTGACCCCACATTCTGCACACTCAGCATCCCACCTTTCTTCTATTTTATCTGAAAATAGGAAGACCAGGCAGAGATGCAGAGTCTGATGGTTTGTCTACTTTTCCTCTAAGCAGCCCATGGCCAAGCACTCTATCCTAGGGTAGGGTCTACCCTAGAGACCCTCCCCTCTGCTCCTCCACTAATATCTTCAGGGGCCTCCCTTATGCAAAGCAGACCCCAGTCTCAGGCTGAATTCTCACTCCCGGGATGAGCAGCCCCCATCTCCTTCTTACCAGTGGCCCTTCATTGGAGCTTGGGTTTTCTGAGGCTGCTCTTCTGCCTGGTGTTCACTCGCTGCTTTGAGTGTTTCAGTGATTTCAGGAAAGAAACATGAGGATGAGGTTTCCTGTGCATTTGATGTTGATGGTCCTTGTCCACAGGTGTCCTGTACCAGGTACAGCTGCAGGAGTCAGGAGCTGTCCTGATGAAGCCCTCACAGACCCTGTCCCTCACCTTCTCTGTCTCTGGTTCTCTTTAACCAGCAATGCTGTGACCTGGATCCACCAGCCTCCAGGAAAGGTGCTGTTGTGGGTCGATGCAATATGGACTGATGGAAGCATATAACCAGCACTTAAATCCCAAGTCAGCATAAGCAGGGACACCTGAATGAGACAAGCGTATTTAACACTGAACAGCCTGAGAGCCACAGACACGGCCATGGACTACTATGCTAGAAACACAGTGAGGGGGAGTCAGTGTGGGCCCAGACATGAGCCTTCCTGAAGAAAGACAGTGTGGACTGGGCAGCAGGGGGCACTCCAGACCCCCCATGTTCAGTGCTCAGCTCCATGAACAGGTGCAGCAAGACCTGGGGAGGGCTTGTTAAATTCTGTGGTTTTCTCTCTCTTTCGAGACACTCTTCAAGAAACCCTTTGATGTATATCCTTTTATTAATGCTTTTGTCTTATTTTCAAGTAAAGTTGTGTATTTATCATGTATTATAACATATTACATTATCTTACTACTCAAGGTCTTAGATTTTTTTTTTCTTATTCAAATAGGTTACTTATTAGAATAAGTCTCACCTTATTTTTCAGAGTGAGCCTGAAATTCTGAAACTTGGTGAAAGTCCTGAGAAGTCTCAGAAGATACCAAACCATGTGCAGATCCTTCAATTTATTTATTGAATACATGAAAAGACAAGTCAAATTATTTATGGCTTACAGCAGCATTGTACAAATAAGGTAAAAACTGAAATGTGCACTGTTCCAGGCTTCTAATGCAACACTGTCCTGACACTGTGTGTACAGATGACCTCAGTGTTCACAGATTATGTGTTCATTCTTCCACCTACTCACTAACATTGATCTGAATCCCCAAGTCAAAACTGGCTTCCTTTCATGGTGATCTGTGGGATTGAACTGGTTGGAAAATACTGGAGCCACAGCGGGCACATCCCCAGCTGAGGTCAACAGGGAAGACTCTTCCGTCTTGTGTCACTTCCCATCGTGAAACAAGTGTCTTTTGCATGGGCAATTTAGTGCCAGATTTTCACATATTTGTTGCTTTCATGTCTAATTTTGCTGTTTTAGCATAGTTCGGCTGTCCAGGGTTCCCAAGTGCCAAGAAGGCTTTGATGTGCCTCATGGAGAACGTATGTGCTTGATGAACTCCATTCAGGCATGGGCTGTGGTGCTGCTGTCCACAGGCTCATCACTCATCAGTGAACAGTATATTTAATGAGGACATTCACTGATTTGTACATGAGGACACCTTGGAAAGTGCTGAAGAACCATCCACAGAGGTTTATGTAGCTGTGGGAGAGATGGAAGAGCAGCTAAAGTGCAGATTCATGAGATGATGACCATTAAAAAGTAGAGTCAACAGCATCGATAAAGTGCACATTGGAAAAGAGGTGTATGGGTGTGGGTCTGTGCACGTGCGTGTGCACGTGTCTGTCTGGCTGTGCGTGTGTGCACTCGTGTCACTGGAAGCTCGAAAGAGAAAACTTACAAATTTGTGCCCTGTCCAAGTCTTATGATACGTAGAACAGTGATTCCTTCATAATTTCTAAATCAAAGAGATAAGATTATGTCCTTAATTCAGCACTCTGCTGGTTTCCAATGTCATTGTTCCTTTGTTTGTTTGTTTTTAGTTTTCCTTAGTGGTTCATTAAACATATGAGGACTACTAAATATTACTACCATTATCCATATAATCGTTGTTGCTGATATTATTTCTTTTATTTACTGTACATTTACAATTTTCTCTGCTAGTATGTCTTCCCACTTTTCTGACATTGAGACCATTTATTTTCTTGAATAACTTTTCTCTTTGTGAGACGCTTGTTTAATGAAGTTTTAATATATTTTTTCCTAAAATATATTTTTATCATAAATCCAACCAGAAACACTCCTATTGCAACTTAGTAGCCAGCATGTACATCAGACTAGCAGGAAAATTATGAAACAGAGGAACATGTGTGACGCACTAAATCTCCACGACGCACCGTGTCATCCTGCTCACTGTTCACATTGTGTGACTCTTCTCACAAACTGTGGCTTATTTCATAAAAAGACTGTGACGGTTCACACTCTTGTCTGTTACAGAGAATTGCCCAGAATCAATCAAGGGCAGATTTCTACATATAATTTCAAAATACTGATGGCGGATGTGTGTGTGTTTGTGTAGAGAGAAACAGAGAGACAGACAGAGATGTGACACCTGCATCACCTGTCAGACTCCAGCCCACATAAACGCAGCTATTGTCCTTCATCCTGAGATAACAGACAACGTACATTTTTGATCTTTTGATGTGAGACAGGGCAATATGACTAATTTTGCCAAAACAAACATGCACAGATATACCACACACACTCACAGCCTGGTTAATAAATTAAAGTTCAACAGGTATGCCAGCTCATTATGCAGGTGGAACACGTTCTAGAATCTGCTGTATGACACTGTGCCCACAGTTAGCAATACTGCATTGTGCACTCAAAACGTGTTACTAGCGAGATCTCATTTCGAGTTTATTTACAACAGTTAAAAAATAGTCCACCTGAAATTCATTATTCCCTCTTCTTCCGTTTCCTGTTATATGTCAGCCCACAAGTTGTAGATTCTGGCTCTCTGGTCCCACTGGTTTAGTGGGAGTCTGGGTTCCTGAGTGACGTTATGAATCAGACACATCTTCTCGCCACGGCTTCCCTCCTGAGCACGTTAGAACAGAAACGAGCAAGATGCAGATCTTTGTTATTGTCTCTTACTCCACTGAGATGCTGGGCTTCTTCTCCATGAGGCAGAGCATCCTGCTAAGTTCTCCTGTGCAAACTGAGCTGGGAAATTAGAACTCTGTAGACTTAGCTGAAGTTTGGAAAAAAACTGAACCATAGTTGCACATATACCTAGTTATTTTAGATTTCTTCTCTGATAATTCCAAAATCAGTGCTGTATCTTAGTCTGCTTCACACGATTGTTTTGTCATTTCAGAGTATTTGTTTTCCTTTGTCTTTTATCAGGTCTTTTAACATTTTGGGAAAACTCCAGCACAATACATGAGTTAACAAAAACTGAAGAATCGGGCTCTAATTTTTCATCAGCATCTCCTGACTTATAATCCATTCAAAATCCTTGAAGGGCTGATACTCCAAGATATGTGACTGCCCTTGGGACCAAGAGCGAGCTCACAGGGGGGATCTAAACACAGCATCTATCCCAGACCCTTGACTCTTTCTACGTAGTGGGCAGTGGTACAGATGGCAGTGCCCACAGTCATAGAACAGTTGTCGTGGCCTGCAACACACAGCCATCAAAGGCAAACGTGTTTTCAAAAGTTGTATATTAGGAGCCGACCCCGTCGCTCACTCGGGAGAGTGTGAGGCTTGGAGTGCCGAGGCCATGGGTTCGGATCCTATATAGGGATGGTCGGTGCACTCACTGGCTGAGCGCGGCACGAGTGACACAAGCCAAGGGTTGTGATCTCCTTACCGGTCACAAAAACAAAACAAACAAACAAACAAACAAAAAGTTGTATATTAGGGATGTGATTACTGCTCGTATGTTAGCCATTATGAGTGATTTTTTTAAAAGTTGGGATCTCTGATGAGATTAAAATATTAAATAAAAGATCAACATTCATAATATGTAGATAGAAATTTGTATACTTTAGATGAGCAGGAGTCACCTTGGGAGGGGGGCATTTAAAAGAGTCTTTTTCTCTTTCCCAAACAGTGAGAAACATTTTCCTAAGTACTGTACAGGATACCATTTTTTGCAAGGTCTCTGTGGCTTCTAAGTACTGTGTCTTCTATCACAGGGTAGATGGAGCACAAGGCAGGCCTGGAATTCATGGAACAGCAACAATGTAACAATATAAGAACCTCTCAGGGGTATTGAGAGCCACATCACCTGATAGGGTAGAGGGAAAGAAAGCAGCGTTTGGGCTGTGATCATAACTGGAAGCAAGACCCAGAGCCTGAGATTATGAGGCAGACTTGGGCTGGGTCCAAGTCAGCACAGGAGAAGGCAGGTATTGAATGAAGGCAGATCTGCTCTCAGAAAGCTGTGTTGGAAATAAATTAAAATGTAGGGGGGACATAAAATATAAGTAGTAAAATTGTAGGAAAATATAACCTTAATGTACACAGTCTTGTAACAATGCATAATAAGCAAAGCAGTTTTTTTTTAGGGGCCAGAACAAGGGTCAGGCCCGAGCACACTAAACAATGCATAAGCAATGCAGCTTATCAGGGGCCGTGACAAAGGCCAGGCCCAAGCGCACTAAACATTAATAGCCCCCCACCGGTTCCAGGAAATAGCTGGTTCAAAGCAAGGCCCCGGGGAAAGTAAACAATTGAGAAATGCGCTAAAGGGGTGCCAGCCTGCTAAAACCCACCTGTAAACCCAAAAGGCGCCAGCT
>NW_007733789.1:15386-23645 GCF_000696425.1 Galeopterus variegatus
CGAGCACACTAAAATGCATAAGCAATGCAGCTTATCAGGGGCCGTGACAAAGGCCAGGCCCAAGCGCACTAAAAGCCCCCCACTGGTTCCAGGAAATAGTTGGTTCAAAGCAAGGCCCCAGGGAAGGTAAACAATTGAGAAATGCGCTAAAGGGGTGCCAGCCTGCTAAAACCCACCTGTAAACCCAAAAGGCGCCAGCTGAAGCCCATCTGTAAATCTAAAAGCGCCACAGATAACTAACAGTTGATCCTATCTGTTCAAGGAACTGTATAAAAGCTGCTTGCATTGTAAATTCGGGGCCGCTCCTGTCCTGAAAACGGGGCGACCTCCAGCATGCCGGAAATAAAACCTCTTGCCTGTGCATCGATCTCTCTGCCTCCTGGTCTTTGCGAGATGAGCCTTCCCATCAAGTTAAGATTCGTGCTTTTAGGCCGGTCTTACAGCTGGTACCATGTTTTGACATGTTTCAAACTCACCAATTTCTCTTTGATACCCTAATTATATGTCAAATATTTTTAAGGAAAAACAGCATAAAGGCACTTCAAAAAATACAAAGGTTCTCACCTCAGTTCCTCACCGCTTATAAGGACAGAGCTCCCCCACATGCAAATTTTCCTTCAAGCTCTAGGGTAAATGTTGACACCTGGGCTGTGGAAGCTCACAAGTCTGTCCTCAGGCTGGGCTCAGGTCTCTGGGGAAGGCAGAGTTGAGGCCTAATAGAAGATGAGATTGTGGGGTCTTCTCCTTTGCCTGGTGACAGCTCCCCAAGGTGAGTGTCTCAGATGTCAGACATGGGTCTATGGTATGGTTGTGACTGCATGTGACTAACAGGTTCTGATTCTACTTGTCCCCAGGTGTCCTGTCTGAGGTGCAGCTGCAGGAGTCGGGCCCAGAACTGGTGAAGCCCTCGCAGACCCTCTCCCTCACCTGCACCATCTCTGGTGACTCCATCACCAATGATTATGGTTGGAGCTGGATCCGCCAGCCCCCAGGGAAAAGCCTTGAGTGGATGGGATACCTCTATTCTAGTGGAAGCACAGCTTATAAACCATCCCTCAAGAGCCACATATCCATCACCATAGACACAACCAAGAACCAGTTCTCCCTGCAGCTGAACTCTGTGACCTCCGAGGACACAGGCGTGTATTACTGTGCGAGACTCACAGTGAGGGAAAGTCAGCGTGAGCCCAGACACAAACCTCTCTGCAGGATACAGGAGGGGTCTGGGCTGCAGGGGGCGCTCAAGGCCCACCCAGCTCCTGTGCCCCATGGGGCAGGTGCAGAGAGGGGATGGGGGTTCCTCTTGGAATCTGAGGTTTCCTCTGCTCTGCTGACTCTCAGATGTCCCTCAGGGTCATTTCCTGCTTTGTTGTTTGTGATTCAAATTTCCCACATTCTCACTGCTGGCAACACAGAATTAAAGAAATTTCCTCATTTGTAGATAAGATGTTTCCATACACTGGGACCATTCTCTTCTCAGGTTTTAACATGACCTCTTCTCCTTCCTGACACAGAAATCATTGTAAGGATTTTTATCTTCAAATGATCAAGAATTTTTTTCCTAAAGATTAGCGCAGTCTTGAATCACACTGTCCCTACGTGGATCTTTTCCCTCAGTCAAGCACACGTGTCCCCAGCTGGTTATGATCATTCTCCAGGCCTTCAGGACACAGGTCCCTGCTCTTCCCAGAGTAGTTTAATTTCCGGATCCTCATCCACACTGTGGACACTGATGTTCAGGATTTGTCCCACTCTCTGTCCATCCTCCTGTGTCCTGGATGGACAGTCAGCTGCTAGAGGGCCAGACCAGACACGGCTCTTATACTTTCATTTGGAGGACTCAGGGTGACAAGCACAGAGATAAAAACCCTTCAGAGCACTGCTGCACTGAATTTTGTCCATGTCTCTCAAAGCAGACCTTGGAACAGTGCCATAAGATGTCTCTCAGCTTCCATGGGCAGGTTCCATGTGGATAATGAGAACCAGGCAGACAGAGTCCTGATTCCTGCCCACCATCTCCTGTCCCCAAGTATCCCAAAGACACTACCCCTAATATCACCTTTTGTCTTCCATTGTGTAAATTTTCATTAGATCTGTCCCTGTACACTTAGCTCCATGGGTCTAGAGCCCTGCTCATTTCCTGCCAGCTCTCTGCTGTGCAGGTGCAGATCAGAGGCTCAGTAATAAGGTTGTACAGTGATGACAGAGACCTCATGTGGTCATGAGCAGGGAATGGCCTATGTATTTTTTAGGAAAAGACGAAAAATCACATGCACAGAGGACGAGACAACAGCATTATCCAGGAAGAAACATCACAGGCTGGAGTCATTTATCAAATCTTGGTCAATGCAACAGACCCTGTAAATAGGAAAACATGACAAGCCACAGACTGGATAAAATGTCCCCTGATTTTTTTGTTTATGTTTCCTCTGTGAACTAGTTTTTTGTTTGTTTGTTTTTGATTTTGATTTTGTTTTTTAATGCTTAACACTTCAACTTATTAAGTAGTTAGGTCTAAAAAGCTTAATAGGATTTATGTTCTAACAATGCATGTTTAAGAAAAAAAAACTGAATTGAAATAATATTTTTATTTTACTCTTAAATAATTAATTACTAATTGGTTGTCCCTGCCTACAGGGCATTCTTCAATTTACTGAACTGGGAATTAGAAGGGTCATTACAAACTTTATTTCATGTTCCATAATGATTTTTGGACTAGGATTTAATGGAGACTTCGTAAATAGTGTCTAAGTTGAATGTGCTGTTTTAGTTTTTCCCTGTTATTGCACAGAAGCCCTGTTGATGTGGGTAAGGTGTGGGGTAGGGGAAGCACTGCACACTCCTATGACAAGTTCTGTCCTTTAGTGAGCCGTGTCCTGGGTGTGACCTTCACAGGTGCTTCTCCCTGTATCCTCCCTTACTGGAGACTGAAAGGCTCTCAGGGGAGGGAGATGGCCTTGGGTGTTCCTCTTCTCTCAGACCTATGCTCAGTTATGCTCTGATGAAACCCCAACCTATTAGAATCAGCTGAATTAGCTTCTCCTGTGGTCAGGCTTCTTCAAGGAACATCATACTCTGGTGCATTTCACAATGTCTTCCTTCCCCCTTTCTGTTTGGAGCATGAGGATTCTTTTCTTATCTTTTCTTTGAAAACCATGGAGGCCCTTGAGGTAGAGTTTAAAAGTTTTGTGTCCCCTAAGCCTCTCCTCCTGGGCCCCCCTAACTCTCAGATTTTCCCACTGTGAGTCTTCAGCAATTCTTCAGCCACAGCTCTGGATTTTCAATTCCTGTCCTGGATCTCACAGAGTTTTCTGGTCATGAGTTTCTGATCAGACACGCTTCGGCCCTCTGTGTCTTCCTGACCGCAACTTCAACTTTGGAGACAGCAGTTCACCCTGTGACATCACTTATTTTATGAATATAAGAAAAGAAAAGCTACTGATTTTACACCTGTTCAGTGATTTTCTTGTTGCATGGATGAGAATGATGACGTCCATGCTTCTTACGTGCAAGACGTGAAACCAGAACTCCTCGTGTCACAGCTGAAGGTCAAGGACTGTGTGTGTGTGTCCTGCTTGCTGCTTGTATACTTCCACTTGTCACATCGAAGGTGTCGAGTAGAAGCCGTGCTGGCTGCCGTGCTCACCTCGTCATGATTTCCGAGGGACGCATTGATCCTTTTCCACTGTATGGTCTGAGAGAGGTTATTTCTCATTCATGTTGCTATTAATGTTCCCTTGATTGACAAGTCAAAATTGCAATCCCTTATTGGGAACATGATGGTTTGATGAATGTACTTAATGTGGAATACTAAGGTCAAACTCATCAAAGGATCCATCACCTCACCTTACCGTTTTTGTGATGAGACATTTGAAATTAACTGTTTGCTATTTTGCAATCTGCAGTCAATTATTATTGGCTATAGTTGCCATGCTGTTCAATATCTCTCAAATATTTATTCCTTCTTGGGTGGAAGGAGGATATTGGGAGATGTTGGTCTCTCTATTTTTTTTTTAAATGATAATTTAACTGAATATAGAATCCTGTGTGGTGGTGATTGCAGCTTCCAACACTAAAAATTTCAATCCACTCAATTTTTATTTGTGTGGATCCTGACGAGAAGTCTTCTGTAATCTTATCCTTGTTATTTTACGTAAGCCTTTTAAACCTAACAACTTTAAGTATATGCTGCAGTTTTAATGTGATAACATTTAATATCTTGGTCGTGTATGTGGATGTGTGTGTGTATGAGTATGTTTATGCGTGTTCATGTGTGTATATGTTTGTGTGTGTCTGTGTATTTGTGTGTTAGTGTGTGTACATGTGCATGTGTGTGTGTGCATGTGCGTGTGTGTGTGTGTGTGTGTGTGTCTGTGCACTTCTTTGTGGATATTATTCATTGTGTTTGGTGCTCTGTGGACTTCATTGTTCTACTTTATGTTGCCAATAATTTCAAAAACTTATCATCCATTCATACTTCCACGTTTTTACCTATGCTTTTGAGTTTTCAGTGTACAAATCTTTACCTAATTTGGTTAAATTTATTCCCAAGACTTTAATTATTTTTTACTGATGCTATTGTAAATGGGATAGTTCTACTGATTTATTAGTTAGATAGTTAGTTTTTAGTTGTTAGTGTATAGAAACACTACTGGTTTCTGTGTTCTAATTTTATGTCAAAATATTACTAAATATGTTTATTAGTTTTCACATGTAGCAGGTGGACTTTTTAAGGTTTTTATATAAGATATCACGTTATCAGCAAACAGAAAGGATTTTTATTCTGTTTTCCTACGTGGATGTGATTTATTTGTTCTTATTACATCATTGCACTTTCTAGAACATCCAGTTCTATTCTGAAGAGAATTGGGGAGAAAAGGTGTTATTGTCTTCTTCTGATCAGTTATAATAAACATAACTTTCACTGCTAAGCATGTTGATAGCTGTGGGATTATTGTATATGATTTTGAATGTACTGAAGTATATTTTTATATTAGTAATTTGTTGCAATTTTTGTTATTAAAATGCTGTTGAATTATGTTAAATGCTTTTTTGGCATCTGCTGAGATGATCATACATTTTTCCCCTTCATTGTAGAATGTAGTTTGTCACATTACCTTGCTTCTTTTGGACTGTCCTTGCATCCCAGAGATAACTCCTAGTTAATTATGCTTCAAAATATATTATAAAGCTAAAGCAATCAAAACTGGTGCAGTCCATGCCATGGCAGAGTCCTAAAGGAGTCAGCTTGGGCTGCCCTCTCCAAGTTGGCAGGGCCACTGGAGGGAGAGCTGTTGGCATGGCTGTAGCTACGAGCACTTGCTGCAACCAGAAGGACAGCCTGCCTCAGCTTTGTGGTTATTGCCTTCTCTTTTGATATTTTGGTTAGCGTGGCAGTTCTCTGAATTCCCAAAAGATTATAAAAGTAACAGAAATAATTATGTAGTCATTGAACTAAACATTCCCACAGAGGATCCGAGTAAATTGGACAATTTAACATTATCCCCTTTGTAGGGGCACATGGATGAAGGAATCACGCGAGATCCAGGCTAACAGTTCGCCAGAGAGGTTCTGCTTTATTCAAGGACTGCGTGTACATTTATAGGGAGCTGCATTCCAGGGTTGGATAGGGGGTGGATGGGGCAGTAGCTGATTTGATGGGGCTGGGCAGGAGGTGAGCCTTGACCTGTGACTGGCTGAGGTTTGGTGTGGGTGGGCTGGTTTACTGTGGAGAAGAACAAGGAAGGGTGCCATATTGCCAGGGTGTGTCCCTGTTCAGGCACCCATGGGGTCCCTACACCTACATTCCTCCCTTTTCCTCTATTGTGGGGAGTGGGTCGCCGTGATCTTCGAGCTACTTCCTGCTGGACGGTGGCGTAGTAGGGGAAGAGGAATTGGGGGAAGATTGGGGATTTTGTAACAGAACCCAAAAGAGGGTAAAGAATAAGATAATTTCGAAGGGGGAGAACTCTAGAAAGGTTCCCTGAAGCCACAGGTTGGTGATTTGTTGAGTCCAGTGCATGTAGGAGGCTGTAGGGGAGAGCATCCAGGCATCCATGGCCAAAGCTTCCAGGAACAGGGACCATTGATGAGTTAGGTCCATTTTAACAGCAGGTTAGCTGGTCTGGTGGAGAGCGGGCCGGATCCTCGGTGGCCAGGAGCTGGTAATTTCTAAGTAAAAGCTGGTTAAAAGTTTGGTTAGAAATTCTTCCTAGTTGAGTTTGAATGAATTTTATAATGCAGGGCAGAAAAAGACAGGCTATAAATTTAACAGCGAGGGGTCCTAATATTGGCCATACCCAGGTGAAAAGTGAGCCTTGGAAAAAAGAGGAGAAAGGATCAGGGCAGTTGGCTCTGAGGTCTGAGGCTAAGTTGGTGAGTTTGACAATATCGATTTCTACTAGTCCTGATTCATTGATATAATAGCAGCATTCCTCCCAGAGGAAGATGCAAGTGCCGCCTTTGTCTGCCATGAGGAGGTCTAATGCGCGGCGGTTTTGTAGGGTTACTTTAGCTAGGGAGGTGATTTGTCTTTGTAAGGCAGATAGAGATTCAGCTGTGGAGGTGAGGGCCTTTTGTAGTTTGTTATTAACGTCTTGTACCACCCAATTAAGTATGTCCCAGGGCCCCGCCTGACAGGCCAGTTGCAACAATTGATGTTAAGGACATTCCCACTAGGACTGGGAGAAAGACAGCCCGACGCTGTCTTGGGGATGGATGGAAAAGGTGGAAAAGCTCTGTGTGGGAATATAAAGTTAGTTGGGGAACGACAGTGACTGGGTAGCAAGGAATGGAGATATTAGGAAAGATAAAGGTGGAAAGGGTTCCATTGCACCAAAAAAAGATGCCCGGTGGGGACATTGTGTGGCTTGTGATGGTGGTCCTTTTTGTGCAATGGAATGAGGAAGGGGGTGAGGGGGTGGATGATCCCAGAAAACAGTGATGGGACATTAGAGTGTGGTTGGGAGTGTTATTGGGATCCCATAGAGGAACATTGGGAAGGCTGAGGGGTGCAGAGGAAGAATTGGAAGGGAGTGAGGTAATGTTTACAGGGACAGCAGCCAGAAGTGGGCGTAGCAAAGATGCGCAAAGGAAGCAATTGTTAGGAGGGGTAGAGTTGAAGAAAGTCTGGTTAAGGAAGATAACAGTTTCAGAAATAATTTGTTGCCAAGTGTAGGTGGGAGAGAGCTGGTTGGCAGTGTTTATCTCTCAAGAAAGGGTTTTTCTTGCTGAGAAATGTGAGTATGTACAGCAGATAAGGAAACAGGATCTTTTCTGAAGACATATGTGCGGGAGATTTCAAATCGTCTGCAGGGAAGAGAACCAACCACGGCATCACAGAAGAAAGACCCAACAACCACCCCAACCCACCTGGGTTCCCAGGGGTCATGAATGAGTAATTGGAATGTGTACCCATTCCGCCTGTTCCCAACCCACTGAAAGATTTGCTTGTTATACTGTGGCACCTTTGGATCATGAATCCGACACAACTAGTATGGGCATCACCCATAAGTTTCCAGCCACCAGTGGCAATAATCTTTGGTTTGATCAAAAAGAAAACATAGATATGGGTATGAGGCTTGAGGGATTAATTTACTCCCTGTAAGGGGAATGGTAACGAGAATTCGGCATCCAGCTGGAGAACAGTCCGCCATGGAAGGAAGCAGTGTGGTGGCTTTACCTTGTTTCCCTGTAAGAGTCTCTCACACCATGAACCACCAAATGTATGAGGATTTAGAAACACCTACTAGGCACAGTAAGAGAAACAGGATAACGTTAATGGGAGTGGTCATTGTTCCTGCAATGGAGGGAGACTTGGAAGTTGGGATAAACGGAGTTTGAGAGGGTTAGAGGGATTAGGAGTGCAGGTAAACGTTTCAGTTTCCCGAAAGGGTGTGTCTTGAGCTTGCAAAGTGCGCGTAGATTCCACGGAATCCGCTGGTGAAGCCGGGAAGCAGGGTTTTAACCTAGAAATGTGGATCCATGGAGTTACTTGGTTGTTTGGTAGGGAAAGCTTGGCAGCTGTGGGAGTGTAAAGAATGACTGGGCAAGGGCCCTCCCACTTAGGAGTTAAAGGACCAGGATGTAGTGTGGAGGTGTTTTGGGAGGAGGTAGGATTAGGCAATAACCAATCCTGGTGTTTTCAGAGTTCAGCTCGAAGATGGGAGAGTAACGGAATAGCCAGGTTGGAGGGAATTGTCTCTTGTTTAGGGATGATCCCTGGAGGTAAAGGGGACCTCCCATACATAATTTCAAAAG
>NW_007733789.1:23778-25438 GCF_000696425.1 Galeopterus variegatus
AGCAAGATTGTTAGGACCTGGAAGAGAAAAGCGTCTTAGGGAGTGCCTCCTTTGGGGTCTTCTATGGGGCCTTACATTCCTCCCTTTTTCCTCTATTGGGGATAAGGTAATTGAGGTCTCCGGACTACTTCCTGCCAGAGGGGGGCGTGGTGGAGGAGGAAACAGGGAGGAGAAACAAGCCTCCGTTCTACCCCAAAGGAGAGTGGTGAATAGGGTGATTTCAAGGGGAGAGAAATCCGTGAAAGTTCCTTGGAGAAATAGGTCAGCCATGTGCTGTGTCCAATGGGCATAAGAGGTTGTGGGGAAGATCATCCATGCATCTGCAGCTAGAGTGGTCAGGAACAAGTGCCACCGGTGACTTAGATCCATTTCGGCAAGATGTCAGGCATTCTATTGAGGAGCAGGAAGGGTCTTCCGTGGCCAGCAGCTGGTAATTTCCTGAGGCCTGGGGCCAATAAGGACAGTGTAGATGCCAAGGGAGGGAGAGAGCTTGAGATAAATTTTGTGTTATTTGATCAGTGAACTCTGGGCTGTTGTCCGTTTGTATGGAAGAGGGCATTCCAAACCTTGGGATAATCTGGGAGAGGAGTATGGAAGCCACAGTGGTGGCCCTCTTGTTAGTGGTGGGGAAGGCCTCTATCCACCCGGAGAAAAGTATCTACCAATTTTATCGGCTGGGGTTAGAGGAAAGAAAGTTTGGAGGAAGAGCGTTAAACTTCAGGGATTTGAATGGCTAAAGACAAGGTTTTTAAGTTTTTTATAAGGCATTGGAGGGGAGAATCTGCTACAGGTGACGAGGGGGAAGCTCCCATGTTAAAGCAGGAAGGAGAGTGAAAGGCAAGGAGGTGGAGAAGGGAGAAATTCCTTCAGCTAGAGGGAGGGAAAGACACAAGTATAGAGGGCATCCCCACTTATATTCTGTCAGTCCCGGAGGTTCGGAGACAAACCGGGAGGGAGGAGGATAGAAGTCGTCACTCTATCCTCCGTCACCTCGGTGAGGGCAAGTGCCCGGAGGCTCGAAGGAACCCGGCGCTGGGATTTTTGGGAGCCCTGGGCTTGCAGAAACAGAAATACCAGATTGAAGGAAAAGCGAGAGAATGGGAGCTTCACCCTGAAAAGGTCGCCTCTAATTGGGCTGGGAAATTAGGGGAATGTGGATTGCCTAATGTGACGAGGAGCGGGGTCACTTATGGTGTCTGGTGGAAGAGGAAGGAGTGAAATGTCTGGGGCGAGAGGACCTGCGGTGGCAGCCATTCAATTGCCTTGGGTTATAGGAGAGTCATCTTTTGATGTGCTTTGCAATGGGAGACCCCTAACCATGTGGGTAGCCAAGAGGCTTCAAGGAGCTTGTCTATTAAGGCAGAATTAGTTATGATAGGTTAAGGGATTTACCTTCTGCAAGTACACAGGCCTGAGTGGCCACAATGAGTTCCTGCTGGTTAGTGGTACCAGATGGTAATGGCTGGGCTTAGTCTAAAGAGACCACAGCATAGCCTGCATAATGTTTGGACCCACTCCTGAATGAAGACCCATCCGTGAACCAGGTGTAATCAGCCTCAGGCAGAGGGCCTTCAGAAATGGAGGAGTGACAAGGAATGAAATTTTGAAGGGCTTCCAGACAGTCATGGACCGGGATGTTGGGCAGATAGGGAATAGGGAG
>NW_007733789.1:25448-26009 GCF_000696425.1 Galeopterus variegatus
GCGGGCCAATAAAGAATATTTTGGGATCCATGCTCTAAAGTATCCCGCTAGGCAGAAAAAGGATAGAATTTCTGCTTTAGTTTTTGGAGTAGGGAGGGACTTTAAAAGCTCCTTCATATTTAGGTTGATGGCCTTTCAAGAAGGGGATAATTCAAATCCTAGATAAGTGACTTCAGTGAGGGATATTTGGGCTTTAGAGGGTGAAGTGCGATACCCTTTGTCTGCCAGGAAATTAAGAAGGGAAGTGGTGTCGGCCTGTGATTGTTCCCATGAGGGACTACAGAGCAAAAGGTCATCCACATACTGCAGGAGGGTTGACTGTGGGTGGGAAGAATGAAAATATTTGAGGTCTTGGGCCAACACTTGGCCAAAGAGGTGAGGGCTATCCTGGAATCCCTGGGGGCGGACAGTCCAGGTGAGTTGTTCATAGTGTCGTGTATTGGGGTCAGTCCAGGTAAAGGCAAATATGTACTGGGAGGTGGGGTCCAAGGGAATAGAGAAGAATGCATCTTTTAAGTCTAGGACTGAATAATGAGTTGTGGAAGCTGGGATCTGGGACAA
>NW_007733789.1:26024-26226 GCF_000696425.1 Galeopterus variegatus
TGTGTTAAATGATGAATGGGAATAACAGCAGCATTAATTAAGCGGAGGTCTTGGACTAGTCGGTAAGACCTGTTTGGTTTTTTTACTGCGAGGATGGGGGTGTTGAAAGGTGAGTGGGTGTGGCAAAGATATCCCTTTTTGAGAAGGTCCTCGACAATGGATTGGAGTCCGCGAAGTGCTGTGGTGCTGAGTGGGTACATTT
>NW_007733789.1:26236-52308 GCF_000696425.1 Galeopterus variegatus
TGCTTTCAGGGAGGAGTGCTAATAGGAAAGGGGTTGTAGGAGACGGGGTAAATATGGAAATGGAGACATGTAGCCAAGCGAGAATGTCTCAACCTAATAAGGGAATGGGACATTGAGGCATGACCAGAAATGAGTGGGAAAAAGGAGAAGGAACACCTTCGATATGACAAGTTAGTGGAGGCGTTCTGCGGGGTTATATATGTTTTCCTCCTACCCCGACTATAGGAGAAATGTTAAGTGTGGTTGGGCCCTGAAACTCCTTTAAGACCGAGAAAGTGGGTCCTGTGTCCAGGAGGAAGGAGACAGGTCGGCCATCCATGACAATAGTCACCCTGGGCTCGTTTTTAGTGATGGTCATGGTCGGGAAGGAGCCAGGGCCCCATCAGTCTTCTTCAGCCAGTCCCACCAGAGGTGTTTGAGGTGACCAGGACGGCTGGGGCTTGCTAGGCCAATCTCCCCTTTGGGTGAGTGGACAGTCGGAGCCCCAATGCCCCATTTTTGGGAGGACTTAGGACATGGCTTGGTGGGCCTTCTGGGTGAGAAGCAGTTCCTTGACCAATGACCTTCTTTACCACATTTAAAACAGGCACCATGGGGAGCTTTGGAGGCAGAGGGCCCGGAAGGGCACTTAGAAGGCTGAGTAATTACTTTGGCCAGCATTTGGAGGTTAGCCTGATCAGCCTTTTGTTTTCACCGTTCTTTTTTCTCCTCCATATTGTGGAAAACCTTAAAGGCCACTGATAAGATCTCGGTCCATGGAGTAGCGGGGCCCTGTTCCAGTTTTTTTAGTTTGGCCTTGATGTTGGGGTAGGATTGAGCCAAAAAGTACGTCAGAAGGACCTGGCGTCTGTCTTCTGAGTTGGGATCTATGTTGGTGTATTGATGGAGAGCCTGAGTTAGGCGATTAAGGAACTCGGAGGGAGTTTCTTCTTTTTGGAGAATATCTTGGACTTTTTGGAAATTAACAACTTTACGAGTGGCCTTTTTAAGACCGGCCAGGAGGCAAGAACTAAAATGATCTCTGGCCTGAATTCCCTGTGGTGTGTTGTAATCCCAATGTGGATCCTGTTCAGGAACTGCCTGGGGGCCAATGGGGAGGGCAGGGTTTGTGCAGTGGACTTCATCTGCATGACTACAAGCTGCACCCCAAACACGATCGCGTTCTTCGGAAAGGAGGGTGTTGGCCAGGAGCATGTTGATGTCATGATGTGTGAGACTGTATGCCTGAAGGACCCATTGGAATTCTTTAATGTAAGTAGAGGGGTCGGTAGTGTAGGACCCCAATCTCCTTTCTAGCTGGGCGAGATCGGCCAATGAAAAGGGAACGTGTACCCTTATGACCCCTTCAGCACCTGCTACTTCGTGGAGAGGAGCTATGGTAGAGGAAGGGAGGAGTCCCCGAGAACAAGTTACAGGGGGACTAAAGGAAGGTGCAGGGGCAGGTGAAATAGGAGTCGGCAGGGAACAAGATGGTAGTAAGGTGGGGCTAGAAAATGGCTGGACAAAAGATGGCAACATAGGAAAAGAAGATGGCGGCGGGGCTGCCTGTGGGGGTTGGGGGACAGGAAATGGTGGTGAATCGGGGCTGGAAGAAACAGAGGAGGAGGAGGCAGGAGGGAGAACAGTCTGACTAGGGGACCCCTCACCCCACAGCTGCTGCCCCGGAGACCAGGGCTGTTCACCGGCCAGCTGGGCACAGGAGACAGATGGAGCGGAGTTAACTGAGGGGGTTGGGGACCTGAGAGGGGGAACAGGTGAGGGTAAGTAGGCAGAAAGAGGAAGGGAATCTCCTTCCATTTTCTCTGATGCTTGCAGTAATTTAACAGGTCCCGGAGAATGTCGGGATCGAATGTACCCTCAGGGGGCCACTTATTTGGGTTATCTAAGGGATAATAAGGCCAATTTTGTGTGCAAAACTTAGTGAGGAGTTTAGGTTTAATGTCAGGCTTGAGGGATAGGGTGGTAAGGTTGTTTAAGAGACATTGTAAGGGCGAATCACCCCAGAGGGAGGAGGCGGAAGCTCCCATTCCAAAGAGGATTAGAGAGAGAGAGTTTAAAAGGAGGATTTTTTTAAAAGGAGGAAGATTAGTATGAGCCCTCCGGCCGGATGAGAGGGACAGAGCTCAGAGGGCGTCCCCAATGAGTCATGCCATTCTCAGGAAATGGGTTCCAGGAACCCAGGAGGGAAGGGGGTATAGGTCGTCACCTAGACCTGCGCTACCCTTAGGCAAAATGCCGGAGGAACCGGAGGGACCTAACGCGTTAGAGTTTTACGGACGGCAGGTCCTGGACCCAGTAGGAGGAAGGTTAGATGGGTTCAAGGATGAACCCAGGAAGGAGGAAGGTTAAAAGGAGTGAGAGAAAGAGAGAGGGAGGAATGGGAGGTTCAGCCTCCGGGGCCGGGAACGTATCAATGCGGGGGCCAGGGGAATGTGATAAGGGTGAAGGTTTAAATAATCTACAAGCCTGACAAAAGGAAAAGGGGGCTTACCTAACGGATGAGCCGGTGGTGAAGAAGGCCAGAGCCGGAGAAAACAGACGCGTGCGGACCGTAAGTCCTGGGGGGGTCGCGGAGGAGTCCGAGGAAGGAGTCCCCCATTGCAGGGTGAACTCCATCCCAGGTTTTGGCACCAAAATGTGGGGGCACACGGACAAAGGAATCATGCAAGACCCGGTGTAAGAGTTCACCAGAGAGGTTTTGCTTTATTCAATGACTGCGCGTACATTTATAGGGAGCTACGTTTCGGGGTTGGATAGGGGGTGGATGGGGTGGTAGCTGATTGGACGGAGCTAGGCAGAAGGTGAGCCTTGACCTGTGACTGGCTGAGGTTTAGTGTGAGTGGGCTGGTTTCCTGTGGAGAAGAATCAGGAAGGGCGCCATATTGCCAGGGTGTGTCCCTGTTCAGGAGCCCATGGGGTCCCTACACCTACACCCTTATGATAAATTGACCACACCAACATATGTTCCAAAAGCACCGCTCATGACTAAATATGAGCTGCAGCCTAATGTAAGTTGGCAAACATCATTTACTGGAGGTTATATTAATGGCAAGAGAATGGTTGGCATTAATGAGAAATTATATGATTGGGACAAATTAAGTATATGGGAACAAAACTGTAGAACCCCCTTTACTTGGTGATATCCAGTTTTAAATAAATCATTAAGAATAAGGTGTTGGGATAAAAATATATGCTGTAAAATTATTCATTAGATCTTAGAAATATAAGAGTGTAACTGGTTTTGTGAAAGATGGTGCTGTGCACAAGGACACTTTAACAGTTAGATCAAGATAACAGGGCCACAGCAAATGCATAACCTTAAAATGTGCATGATAATCAAGTATCCGCTGTTCTTTTACATTCAGCTCCCAATACTCTGGTTTCTCTTCAAATCGCATAAATCTTTCGCCTTTTACATTCAGCTCCCACCCTGTTAACAGGGTGGACCTTAACCACAGTTTCCTACAGAGAAAGGTCACAAGATAACTTCAAGACAATGAAGGGATGATTTGCATCTGATAAACCTGATTCCAGGAAGAAGCACGTGTTGATCACCGAAGACATGCTGACCTCTAAAAAAGTCTCCTCCCTGCTTTATGGACCATTGATTTAAGCTTGCTGTTATAATAAAAATAGTTCCCCAAAACCCCCCCTGCAGAGAAAAATCTAAATAAAAGGCATTGTCTCATGCTCTACTGTGCTCCAGCTGCAACATGCTGACAGCCAGCAGAGAGAGAACATGCATATTGATGCATTGAGGTCTCTGTCTGTGTTTGTTATTTTCGTTGACCCTCCCTCTCCCTTTTCGGGTACCCACAACTCAACTGGAGAAGGTCTCCAACACAAAACAGCATGGTAATGTCATACAAACTTATAGACAAATAGAACAGAGAGCCTGGAAATAAAAACAAATGGAGTTTGGCTGTGTTGTCCCCTCCAAAACTCATGTGGACATTTGATCCCCAGTGTGGCAGTGTTGGAAACTGATTGAGTCATAGGGGTGGATCCCTCATGAATGGATTAATGCTCTCCCAGGGGGATGACAAAATAATGAGTGAGTTCTTGCTCTAATAGTTCCTGTGAAAACTTGTTACTTAAAAAGACCCAGGCACCTTCTGTCTCTCTCATGCTTCCTCTTTTCATGTGATCTGCTTGATCCACCAGCTGTTTTTCTTCCATGAGTAGATGCAGTCTGAGGCCCATGCCAGATGCAGCTGTCCCAAAATCATAAGCTAAATAATCCTCTTTCCTTTACAAATTACCCAGTCTCAGGTATTTCTGTCATAACTGTTAGGTTTGAATCCTGAAGGTTTTTGTCTCGATCCTGAGCAAAGAAAACCAGGAGTCAGGGAGTGAATTTAGGGTAGGCTTTAATGGGGGTGCTCCTGGGTGAGGTTGCATGGCTCTGCAAGGGAGTGAGGCTGGGGAAGTCACACCCAGGTTGAATACAAGCGAGTATTTATAGGAGTGGGCTGTGGGTGAGGTTTTTGCCCATATAATGTAAGGAACTGAGCAGGGTTCAGTTTCCAGTTCCTGTCTTCTGGGAGGGAGGGGGAAGGAAGGAAGGGGTGTGAAGTTTAACAAGATGGAGGGGAAGGGTGGAGTTAAAAAGGGAGGCTCTGTCGCTAATTTGTTGCCACTTTCAGGTCCTCCCGATCCCGCCGGCCCAAAATTCTGACCTTTTTTTGTTGTTATAGGGTGACTCAGATCTGGCTACTTCCTGCTGAATAAGGGGCGTCCTAGGGATTGTCAGAAGTGGGCATGCAGGAGTAAGATGGAGCAGAAGCTGGTTGACAGATACCCTAGACACCTCTCAAATTCGTTCCTGAATGAAGCGAAGGAAAAAAGGGGCTGTGGTTAACAATATCCTGAAAATAAGGTAGTGGGCTTAGTAGGGGGAGGAGCCATGTGGTTAATGGGATTTGCCACCACTGATGTGAGGTAGGGTCTCCCTGTAGAGATTGGTTTTGACTACATCTATTTCACTGATGTTGAAAGAACCACAGGACCCGAGCTGACAGTTCACCGGAGAAGTTCCGCTTTATTCAGAGGAGAAGCATACATTTATAGAGAGCTGAGTTCCGGGAGAGGGTGGTTAGTACACAGGGTGGTGGCTGATTGGCCGGGGGTGGGTAATGATTTCTGATAGGCTGCACCTTGGCACTGGTGAGATTGAGGACCCGGAAGAGAAAAGCGCCATGTTTTAGGGAGTGCCTCCTTTGGGGTCTTCTATGGGGCCTTACATTCATGGGGCCTTACAGATGTAGTGACAGCATTCTTTTTTCAGGAACATGCAGGTGCCTCCTCTATCTGCAGTGAGGGGGGCCAAGGTGAAAAGTGGGGATAGAGAAATTAACTGAAGCCTGGCAGTTACAAGGTTTTTTTTTATAAATTCACCCTTCACAAATGACTATTACGACTTACTCAGACCTTCTGTGATGTGCTTAAACTTTCTTTCTTTGTCCCCATATTTCTTTACATTCTGGAGCAATCCAGCCATTCTATTCTAGGACAAAATTCACTGCACAAGATGCTTTCCCACACAGAAGTATTTTTACTTTTTAACCTTCCTAACCGCAACTATGTCTTCAAACCTTTCCCATATCTCCTCTTTTCCTACAATCTTCTTTCCTTTTTATCAGCAATACCAAATTAGCCTTATTTGCCTGAGAATTACATACAGAATGATCTGTTTTGGGCTGCATTCACAACTTTGGCCTCAAAACCTTCTTGGAGAGATAAATGCAACCCTGTTTGACCAGTAAACCCAGGAGGGAAATGTATGCTGATAGTTCTGATAACATTTCTCATAGCAGTTTGATTTTCTTTTTTTTTTTTTTTTTTTAAAGATGACCGGTAAGGGGATCTCAACCCTTGGCTTGGTGTTGTCAGCACCACGCTCAGCCAGTGAGCAGATAAATGCAACCCTGTTTGACCAGTAAACCAACGGGGGAAATGCATGCTGATAGTTCTGATAACATTTCTTGTTGCAGTTTGATTTTCAAAAAGCCTTTTTACGCTTTTTTCAGTAAGCTTCAGCTTTAACACTTGCAGAACTCTGCACAGACAGATACACTTTGTCCAGGTTTCTGTTAACTGAAATCTCCATCTGTATCCTGAATCAGTAGCGGTGACACTAAGAGGCAGAGTCAGGAGAATGGTGACGTGAGAGCCGAACCTGGGTAGGCCCCACGGGCTGTGCCATCCATACATCTTGGGATGGGGCCTCGGGGGGGGCATTCTTAAGTTTGGAAAGATGTACCCAGGAATGGTGTCCCAGGAGTTTTGCGGCTGTGGGGGTGGTTAGAACCAGAGTGTGGGGACAAGTCCACCTGGGCTGTAGGGTTTTTGGATGTGGTTCTTTAAGTAAGATGCTGTCCCCTGGGGATAAAGCCTGGGGAGTATCTTTGATGGGGTCCACAGGGGTGGGAGTAACTGAGTCAGCGTGGGCTCACAAAAGGGCACTTAAAAGGGTTAGGTAGGGTGAGTAGGATAAAAGGGGTGGGGGTGAGGCTGGAAAGTTGTGGGTCAGCAGGAAGGGCCATCCATAGAGGAGTTCAAAAGGGCTGAGGGCTGAGGGCTGATGGTCCCCTAGGGGACGCCCTAAGCCTTGTCAGTGCCAACAGGAGGAGGGTTGGCCAAGATAAGTAGGTCTCAAGGGAAAGTTTAGTAAGATGTTCCTTGAGGAGGCTGTTGGCTCGCTCAACCTTACCCAAGGACTGGGGATGGAAAGGGATGTGGAGTTTCCAGGTGATGTTCAGACTTTTGGAGACCTGCTGTGTGACACTGGAGGTGAAGGCTTGGCTGTTGTCAGATTGTAGGGTCCATGGGAGGCCAAACCTTGGGATGATATGTTCAATGAGTACAGTGGCTATCATGCCTGCTGTTTAGTGAGCTGTGGGGTAAGCCTCAGTCCGTCCTGTAAAGGTGTCCACCAAAGTTAGTAAGTAATAATAGGTTTGGGGATGTGGCATGAGGGTGAAATCAAGCTGCCAGTCCTCCCCCGGTTGATGGCCCCAGAGTTGATGGTTAGGCCCCACTCTGTGAATTCCCCCTTGAGAGTTAACAGCAGAATAGGTGTTACAAGATTGATGAACCTCAATGAGCTTTCAGAGGTGTGGGTTATGGAAAAGGGGTTCTAGGAACCGATATAAAGCCTTTCAGCCAATGTGGAGGGATTTTTGGATGTCTGCAATGATTCTATAGGCAGGGTGGCATGGGAGGGTGACCTTATCATGGATTAAATCCAATCCTTGTATCTGATAACTCCCCCCAACCGCTTGAGGGTCTGAGTTTCTTCTTCGGTATATGACGGGTAATGGGGTGTGTTGAGGAAAAGGAGAGGAGTTGGGGCGGAGCCTAGAGCTGTAGCCCAGGCTGTGGAATCAGCTTTGTTGTTGGCCTTAGATATAGGGTCTTTAGAGGACTGGTGGCCATGGCAGTGAATGATAGCCACCTCAGTTTGGAGTCTAAGGGCCTCGATTAGCTTGGAGATTAGGGTCACATTGATTCTTGGGGTCCCTTTAGTAGTGAGGAATCCTCATTCTTGCCAGAGAACAGAATGAGTATGGGTGATGAGACAAGCATATCTGGAATCTGTGTACATAGTGACCCATTGTCCTTTGGACAGGTGGAGGGCCCGAGTGAGGGCTATCAGCTCCTCCTTTTGAGAGCTTGTTCTGAGGGGAAGAGGTACAGCCTCACCTTAGAGTGTCATCTAGAGTAACAACAGCATAGGCTGCATGCCTTTGGCCATCCAGTGCAATGAAAGAACTACCATTTACAAAAGCACGTGGCCAGGATTAGATAAAGGCTGGTCAGAGAGCCCTGGGTGTGAGGGAATAAAGTCCCCTAAATGTTGAGGACGGGAATGTAAAAGGTTGGGAGTAGTGGAGGGAGTAGGCAGAAGGGTCATGGGGTTAAAGTGGGGAGATGTGGATAAGGAAATCTGGGGTTTTCAACAAAAAAGAGGTGGTATAGTTGGATTTTGGAAGGGGTCAAATGGGCGAGGGATTTGTGGCTGAGAATGTCCCCCAAGCAATGGGAGAAAAAGACTGTGAGGGGTTGGCCCAAAGTAAGCTTGAGAGCTTCCTTGGTCAGGGAGGCAGCATCTGCTAATGCCCTAAGACATGGCTGCCACATTTGGACTGTGACATCTAGCTGTTTTGATAGGTATGCCACTACCCGATAGGCCAGTCATGCAGGCTGGACCAGGAGGCTGGTAGCCAAGCCAGAACGCTCAATCATAAATGGATGAAAGGGTTTTGAAGGATCTGGGAGAGCCAGAGTGGGTCCTGCAGTGAGACAATCGCATAGCCTAGAGAAAAGGTGTTTAACAGCGCTGGGGTCAGTTAATGGTCCCAGCAGGGTGTCTTAAGCTGTCTTCTATAAGGGTCACGCTAGGAGAGCGAAGTTGGGGATCCACTTTCGGAAGAAACCCACAAGGTGCAGAAAGGAGAGGATGTCGTTGGAACTCTGGGAAGGCTGAAGATCCCAGAGGAGGCGGATATGGTCCCCTGTAAGAGACTTAAAAGTGGGGGTTAGGGATATGCCTAGGTAAGGAACTGTGGGGGCTCTGGTGGACTTTTTTACGGGGGGTATGGGGGTGTTGCAGGGGGAACTAATGGGTATAAGGAGTCCCTGCTGACGGAGCCAATATATGATGGGTTTGAGTCCTTGTTGGTGGGTTTCTGAAATAGGGGATTGAGGACAGGAAGGAAAGGTGGTTTGATCTTTTAATTATATAGTGCTGGGGAATGGGGAGAAGCTACTATTGGCTTAGGGGTATCCCAAACCTGGGGATCAACCGACAATGGGAAGTGGGGCGGTTGGGAAAGGACGGGTGAAACTAGGGCCAAAATAAGGTGGGTGGAAACAGTGGGTGAGGGGGAAAGATGAATGGTGGCCTGGAGCTTGTGAAGGATATCCCGGCTGAGGAGGGGTACGAGGCAGGAGGGGATTATTAGGAAAGAATGAGAGAAGGGAAACCTACCCAGGCTACAAGAAAGGGGTGCAGTGGTCCATGGATTAGATGAGGTGCCACCAATTCCCATGAATGCCACTGGGGGGGGAAGCTGGTGCCCGAGTGGGAAGGCAGAACAAACTAGGTAGCCCCCATGTCCGACAGAAAGGAAATGGACTTACCCGCTACGTGGATCATGACCCTGGACTCGGCATGGGTGAGAGGGGTTCCTGAGTCTGGGCCCCGTCAGTCATCATCCAGGCCAAGGAGCTGGAAGGCAGGACTTACCAGCTAGGAGTTTCCTCTGCATGGAACCACCAGGGACCCTCTGATCTGGGGGCAGTCAGATCTCCAGTGGCCCATCTTCTGGCATTGAGGACAAAAGCACATTGGTTCCTTTCAATTTGGACATTGGCGGGCCCAGTGTCCATCAGTGCCCCACTTGCAGCAGGCCCCCAGAGTGGGTGGTGCACTGGGTGACACCTTTCCATTGGGTCCCAGAGCCAGCCAGCCGCAGGGCTGCTACCAAGACTTGGGTTTGGAGTTGGACCTTCTGCTGGACCCAGGCTTGTCTTTTAAGTTCGGCCATTTCCTCCTGGGCATGAAAACTTTAAATGCCATTCTCACCAGGTTGGGAATGGGAGTTTGAGGGCCTTATTGGCAGAGGACCCCCACCCAGTGAAATCAGTTAGCCAATTAAAAATGTTATCTACCAAAAAAGTGTTGGGCGTCTCTGGCAGCCACACGGGACCCCAACAGGTTTTTCTTTTCCCTTGAGGGTTGGGGCCAAAGGGATTGCTCTTTTCTCTATCCACCCCCCCCCCGGATGGGGGGCAAAAAGAGATTCCAAGGGATGGGTGAGCATGCTTCTGCTCTCCCAGATAGGGAAAAATACATACACACACAGTGTGGGTTCTATCAAGCAGTTCCGTTTATTGTAACACAAACAATCATTTATATGCTTAGCAGGTGGGGACTTCCAAGCTTAGGCCAATCCTTGAAAAGCTCAAATGTGCACGTGCCTTGCCTCTCTATGCTGAGTCCTCCCCCTTAATTTCCCTTGGGCACCACCTTTTATCCGTTTAGGCCATCTGTTGTTTTTGCTTAGAAAAAGGACACGGTCCCATAAAAAAGGAGGGGAGAATAGGGGTGAAGACTTAAGTAGCCTCAGGTGACCAAGATGGGACCAATTAGGAGAATTCCAGGAATCCAGGGGATAAAAGGTGGCAGGGATTTCTGGGGTCAAAGATGGGAATTCCAGGAGTTTGGCCAGGAGAATGTTTTTTTTTTTTTTTTTAAAGATGACCGGTAAGGGGATCTCAACCCTTGACTTGGTGTTGTCAGCACCACGCTCAGCCAGTGAGCAAACCAGCCATCCCTATAAAGGATCCGAACCCGTGGCCTTGGTGTTATCAGCACCGCACTCTACCGAGTGAGCCACAGGCCGGCCCTGGCCAGGAGAATGTTAAAGGCTCAAAAACAAACTACAAATCAGGGGACGGGAGATCGAGTGGCTCAAGAGGTAAAACAAAGTAACAGCTATAATTGACCAAAATGGCGGGTCCTGCGGGACATTGAAAGGAAGGGGACCTCCAGGAACATGGGGGAGGGGAGGAGAGGCAAAACAGAGGATTAGAGCTCCAAGAGCTCAAGGGCAGTGGCCAGGACCCAGGAAGCCTCCGGTGACCAGGGCAGAGTCAAACACCAGGGCAGGACCAGGTAAGAAGAGAAATGTATGAACTTTGTGGAAGGAGAAAGTGAAAGAGTGAGCAGGGGGAGCTCCAGGAGCTCCAGAGAAAAGGACAAAATGAGCACCATTGAGTGAAGGTAAAACAGGCAAGGGAAAAACAACGTAAGATAAAACTGGGAACATAAGGAGGGAAGAGAGTGCTAATCCCAAAAGCATGTACATAGGGACTTCGGACCATCTGCCTTGGTGCCTGCAAAAGTTGTCCACATCTGTGAGGACCTGATAGTTAATTGTGCCCTCGAGAGGCCATTGAGACTGATTGTCCATTGGTTTTGGGGCCAGGCCAATGAAAAGTAATGAAAAAGGCAGCGCCTTCTCAAGTCTTGTGAGAGGCCCAGAGTTTTGAGATCGTCCAGCAGGTAACCCAAAGTCGTTTTAGGGTAAAATTTGGACTGGGAAGTTCCAATGATTCCTGTCTGGCAGGTCAGGGATTAAAACAGGTGTCCCTGTTTAGAATCCCGGGCTGCAGATGGAGGGAAGGTGGCTGTCCTGAGGAGTGGGACGTCTCCCGATCCTCAGGCACTGAACAGGAGTCACCTGGTGACTCTGTAGAGTAGTCGTCATGCAGCTACACCTTTTCAGGCAGGACCACCCAGATTGGGGCACAGAATTGGGGTAATTTACCCAGTGTCTCGACTTGTGGGGCTCAGATGAGGTCCTGGTAATGAGAGGATGGAGGCTTCCCACTGGAGCGGGGCCTCAGCATCCTCCCGGATTTCGGCACCAGATTTTAGGTTTGAATCTTGAAGGTTTTAGTCTCAAACAGGAGCAAAGAAAGCCAGGGGCCAGGCAGTAAATTTAGGGTAGGCTTTAATGGGGGCACTCCCGGGCAAGGTTCCATGGCCCCGCAAGGTATTGAGGCCGGGGAAGTCACACCCAGGGTGGATACAAGCCGGTATTTATAGGGGAGGGCTGTGGGTGAGATTTTTTCCCATATGGTAATAAATTGAGCAGGATTCAGTTTCCAGTTCCTGCCTTCCGGGGAGGGAGGGCAGAGAGGGAAGTGGTGTGGAGTATAACAAGATGGAGGTGAGGGGTGGAGTTAACAAGATTGAGGCTCCGTTGCTAATTTGCAGCCTGGCCATGAGGTAAAGAAGCAGAAAGTGGTGAACAATGCAAGGGTGAAGCAGATAAACTGGTTGCTAAAGACATTATCTTGGTGGTGAGGCAGCCAGATGCTAATAGTGGCGAAAATGAGAGGAAAGCCCTGCAGGCATTTCAGAAGTCTGGAAGGGTGACGCACCCATCACAGGCTATGAGGCTTAGAATGACTGAGTTGTCCCAGAGGACAGACCTGGGGTGCAGCTGGCCTTTGGATCCTGTCCCCTGCATACCAGCTGCTCTGGCTGGAGAGGCCCCGAGCGTGGTTCCTGCAGCAGCCCTGGAGTGGAGAGGCCAAAAACATCAGTGGCATCCACAAGGTGTTAAGTCTGCAGGCCAGCAGGATGCAAGAGAAGTGGAAGCATGGCAGCCTCCACCCAGATTCCAGAGTATGCATGGAAAAGCCTGGAGGCCCAGGAGAAGACCTGCCCCCAGGGCAGAGCCAAATCAGAGGACATCTACTAGAGCAATGCCAAACAGGAAAGTGAGGTCAGAGCGCAAACCAGGGAAATGCGTAGTAGAGCCAAGGCAGTGGGGCTTCCGCCAGGACCCCAGAACTGCAGAGCCACTGGTAATGTAAAACAGAGGCCTGGAAAAGCCACAGGCACCAGCACAGCCCACGGGACTGTGCCTGGTAGAGCTGTGGGAACAAGGCTACTGGATGCTTTGGGGGCCCAGATGCCCAATTGTGCCCAGGATGCAGGACTTGGAGTCAAAGAACATTATTTTTTAGCTTTAAGACATAATGTCTGCCCTGCTGGGTTTCGGACTTGTTTGGAGCATGTTTTTTTTTCTTCTTCTTCTTCTGGTCTTTCTCCCTTTTGGAATGGGAATGTATACCCAATGTCTGTTCCACTATTGTATCTTGGCAGTAGATAAATTTGGTTGTGCTTTTCAAGTTCACAGCAGGAAGGACTTTTGCTTTTGGTCTCAGATGAGACTTTGGACATTGGAATTTTAAGTTTGTGCTGGAGCAAGCTAAGACTTTTGGGACTGTTGGGATAGAAAGATTATAATTTGCATGTGAGCGTGACATGAGTTTTGCGGGCCCTGGGGTGGAATGACGGAGTTTGGATGAGTTGTCCCCTCCAAAACTGTTGTGGAAATTTGATCTCCAATGTGGCAGTGTGGGAAACTGATTGAGTCTTGGGGGTGGATCCCTCATGAATGGATTAATGCTCTCCCTGGGGGAGGGGGGATTAATGAGTGAGTTCTCGCTCTATTAGTTCCCATGAGAGCTCTTTGCTTAAAAAGACCCTGGCAACCTCTCTCTTGCCTCCTCTCGCCATGTGATCTGCTTGTACCAAGTGGCTGCCTGCTGTTTTTCCACCATAAGTAGAAGCAGCCTGAGGCCCATGCCAGATGCAGCTGTCCTAGAATTGTAAGCCAAAAAAACCTCTTTCCTTTATAAATTGCCAGTCTCAGGTATTTCTGTCATAGGAACACAAAACGGACTAAAGGAAAAAATATTTAGGGTCTCATTACTTTTAACAAAGTTGCCAGAACACACCATGGGAACAGGACAGTTGATTCAAAAAATTGTATTGGGAAAATTTGATATCCACATGCAAAAGCATTACATTGCATCCTCATACAAAAATCAACTCAAAAGGGAATAAAAATTAGAGTCCTTTTCTTTTTTCTTTTTTTCCCTCCCCACCCCTTTTGGTTATATATCAAATTTGGTGGCTGGATGGTACAAGGGTACTGATGGATTTTGGATATGACCGGTGCCATCTTACCCACTAAAGCACAAAATAGCCACCAGCCTATTACTTAAGAGAAACCTCATGTTTTCTTGAGAAATAGAAACTGGTCTACTTCTGCATGGGTGCAACTTTCCACCTGTTTGCATCCACCAGCCTTTTATCTCCCACTCCAGCACCAAATCCCTCCCTGATTACATCAGCCTTCCCTGCAGTTTATAAAAGCTCTCCCACCCCAGGCCTGGGGCTGCCCTCAATTTTGAGTGCAGCCTGGCAGATATTCTTCCTTTAATAAAGCTTCATTGATACCCAGAGTTTTGGCTCACTTTCCTTCCTTTTGGTGCCAAAACCCAGGAAGGGTCCTGGCTGGGACCTTCGGACAATCCCCTCCCTTGGGTGGATTGGCCCTCCCAGCCACCTTTCCTGGACCTGCTGAACCAGGTGCCTCTTGGACTCTCTCCTTTTGGTGTTTCAGGCTGACACATCCAACATTGGCCTCAATTCAGGGTGAGTCATTGGGTCTGTCCTACTTCTACGGATTCCCCTGACTACTTCCTATGACCACTGTCTCCTTCCTGAAGGCCAGTCACCTGGCTAAGGGAACCACTCTTGTGCCCCCCAGCTATTGGATGATGCTTCATTAGCCAGTTGGGAGCTTCGCTCTCAAAAGGAAGGTGTACACCAAAGAGGATGCTCCTTGATGTCACCCTTATTCTACTGGGACTGATCACACCCTTTGTCACCCTCTAAATGGGATCCTCATGATTCAGTCCTCCACATTCTACACCTCTGGGCTGTCTCCTGGATGATTTACAGTCTCTTGGTTTCCAGGGAGATTTTGTCATCACCCTCCTTCTAATAGGATTACTCATTTCCTTTCTCACCCTCTACCTGGGATCCTCAGGATGCAAACCTTCACGCTCTACACCCTTAGGCTGTCTCTTGGCCAATTTACAACCTCTTAGCTTCCAGGGAGACATTAAATGCAAACACCTTGTTTTCTACTGCAATCAGGGTTGGCCTAAATACAAACTAGACAATGAAACCCAGTGGTCAGAAGATATCACTCTCAATTTAGATCCACTTAGAGATTTAGACACCTTTGTCACTGAAACTGCAAAATTGTTGAGATTCCTTATGTTCAAGCCTTCTTCTATCTTCGATTGTGTCATTCTCTCTGTCAAAACTGTCCTATGTCCTAAATTCTCCTAGCTCATCCCTGACCTCCCCTTCTGGACTAGGATCAATCTTTTGATCCATCAGACCATTCTTTCCCCGACTACCTCCTTACGCTCCTGATCCTCCACCAGCCCCCCCACCTTTCCCTCTATTCCCCACACCTGGTCTTGAGATGCTCATCCTCAGCCACCCAACTGCTCCCCTTCTCCCCCTTCATCAGGTGACAACCCCACCTCAGCACCGGCTCCTTTATACCCCCTCGGTGAAGGGGCTGGGGTGAAGTGAATTGTCCAGGTCCATATCCACTCTTCTCTTTCTGATCTCTCCCAAATTGAAAAATGACTGGGATCTTTCCAGTCCAACCTTGACACACATCTTAAGGAATTCAGATATCTCACCCAGTCTTATGATCTCACCTGGCATGATATTTTTATGATTCTTATTACTACTTTTTCCCCTGAAGACAGGGAGAAGGTCTGGATAATGGCCCAACAACAGGCAGAGGAGGTACATGCTCAAAATAACAGATGCCCCATGGGAGCCATCGCTGTCTGTTGTATCAACCTGAGTGGGGACTACCAGGCCAGCCATGGAGATCAGGATCTCTGGGATAACATGACCACACACTTGATTTATGGCCTCCAAAATGCTACTTACAAGTCATTCAATTATGACAGGCTTAGAAAAGTCACATAGAGATCCACTGAAAATCCCAGCAAGTTCCTAACCCACCTCTCTGAGGCTTTACATAAATACACATGTATAGACCCAAACTCCCCTGCAGGCACGGCCCTCTTACACTCTCATTTTACTACCCAATCAGCCTCTAATATTCATGAAAACTAAAGAAACTTGAGGATGGTCCAAATATGACCCAATGAGACCACCTTGATGCAGCTTTCAAAGATTTTAACAATAGGGAGGAGGAGAAGAAAGATTATTACAAAAGAGGTCAGGCCAAATACCAGCTCCAGGCTAATGCCTTCGGGAGCTCACAGACTCCAAAGGCAGCTGCCCTTTGGGATAAGCCAACTGGGACCTGCTTCAAATGCCATCAACCAGGTTACTGGGCACAGGTGTGTTCTAACCCCAGGGCCCTTACTGGGCCCTATTCTCACTGCAAATAGCCAGGTCACTGGGGGGTTAACTGTTCCACTCACCGGACAGAGAGTGGCCCAGTCCCTAACCCACAACTTTAGCTCCATGGCCATCCCTACCAGAGCTTCACAACTTTGCCCAAGTGGAGGACTGATGATGCCCAGGACCCGAGGCCTGCACAAAGATCACATCACGTGAGCCCAGAGTAACTGTCCTCATAGCAGGTGAGCTGATCCGTTTTGTCACCAATACAGGGGCCAATTATTCTACCCTTCTCAATTATGCAGGACCAACAACCCCATCCCCTATCACAATAGTAGGGGTCATGGGATCAGAATACTGCCCATGGATATCTAAACACTTTTCCTTCACCCTACATCACATCCAATTCACACACAAATTTTTAATAATGCCTCAATGCCCAGCTCCCTTACTGGGATGCAACATCCTTTCCAAATTCAAAGCTACCCTTACCCTAAACACTCTAATTCTAGCTACAATATTCCTGTTACAGGCTGCCCCAGACCTGGACCCTGAGGCTTCCACGATCCCCTTCCCCTAGGAAAACGTTAATCCCTAGTATGGGAAACGTCTTCTCCCTCCATTGCTATGCATCATTCTCCTATCCTTGTTAATTTATGGAACCTCTCTTTGTTCCCTAATGTCCCGCAATACCACATCACTAACAAACACCTAATAGACTTAAAACCCATAATGCACAAACTCCTTTCTTCTCATCTCTTGTGGCTACCCACTAGCCTTTTACTATACCCATCTTTCCACTTATAAAGCCCAATGTCTCATACCAATTAGTTCAAGTCCTAAGGGCCAATAATGCTGCTATTTTCCCCATAACCCCAATTGTTTCTAACCCCTATACACTTCTATCCATAATCCCAACAACCCATTTCTTCTCTGTACTTGAGCTCAAAGATGATTTTCTTCCTATCCCCTTACACCTTTCCTCTCAAAACCTGTTTGCCTGCACTTACACTGATCCCGGTATGTCGTTCCCAACAACTCACCAGGTCAGTACTACTTCAGGGGTTTTGGGATAGCTCCCTCTTATTCAACCAGACCTTAGCTCAAGACTTATCTGAACTTCCCCCAACCTCTAGCACTTTAATACAATATGTGGATGACCTCCTCCTTTGTAGCCCCTCCTATGAGGATTCACAGGCCCACACTGTTGCTTTCCCTAATTTCCTGGCTTCCAGGTGATATTGAGTGTCCCCCAGCAAGGCCCTAATTTCTGCTCCTGCAGTTAACTATTTGGGAGTCCACCTCACTCCCGACACCAGAGAAATAATGGTGGATCACAAGAATCTAATTTCTGAACTCCTTAGTCCTACCACAAAGTGGGAAGTCTTTTCCTTCTTGGGGCTTGCACGTTATCTTCACGTATGGATTACTAACTTTGGCATGCTAGGGAAACCACTAATGATGTAGCCAAAGGGGATCCTGCCATTCCCTTAGATGCCATAAAGCACATTCATTCTCCCTTCCAGTGATTAAAAGCTGCTCTCCTCCCAGCCCCAGCTCTACCCCTCCCAAACCTATCTCATCCTTTTATCCTAAACATCACCAAAACCCAAGGATTGGTGTTCAGGGTTTTTGGGACAAGAGGCAGGAGAAATCTTCTCCCCTGTTGCATACCTTTCCAAACAATTGAACACCACTGCTCAAGGATGGGCTTCATGTTTATGGGCCTTGGCAGCAGCTGCCCTTTTGACACAAGAAAGCTATAAACTAACTTTTGGACAACAGTCATTTGTTCCTCCAATCATCTTCAAGACCTTCTCAGCCATAAGCACTTGCCAGTTCTCTCCCCTTCCCACCTACAACTTATCCACCTTACCTCTGTTGAAAATTCTCAGGTCTCCTTTAAAACTTGCCTTCCCTCAAATAAAGCCACTCTCATCCCCAAACGCTCACAACCCTTAGATCATAATTGCAGGTAGGCTTCAGACCTCTTTCTCAATCCCTTTCCACACATCTCCTTGCATCCCATTATGTGGCCCCAACATACATGTGTCATAGATGGGACTGCCACCTCCATGCCCGCTCCCCAGGTGGGTTATGCCATAGTAAATCTAACACAAGCTATTGAGGCTGCCCCCCTATCTCCAACATCACTTCCCAACAGGCAGAACTCATTGTCCTCACCAGCACTCTCACTCTAGCAAGTAACAAACAAGTCAATATAGACCCTGACTCTAAATATGCTCACCACATCCTACACTCCTGCACAGCCATATGGAAGGAGAGAGGATACAGGACCACTCAAAGAGGGCCCATAAAAAAATGGACACCTTATCAAGATACTTCTTTTTTTTTTTTTTTATTTGTCTTTTTTTCCGTGTCCGGCAACGGATTGCAACCCTCAGTGTTGCCCCCGTACCGGACCGGGGACCGGCAACGGGATCACAAGCCTCGGAGCTGCTCCCGTGCCTCGCTCAGCCAGTGAGCGGGAGCCGGACTGTATGTGGGAGCCCAGGGAAACAAACTGGCAGCTCTAACCACAAAAAAGACTGCTCAATCACCAGGCCCCCACTCCCCCTCTCCCACTCAGGTCCTTCTCATGGCCCCTATGCCCATAACTCAATACACACCCCAAGAAATACAACACCTCCAACATTTTGGAGCATAGAGGAAGGACAACTGGTATACTTCATCCGGTCACTATGTCCTCCCTACAACACAAGCTGAGCAACTCCTTTTAGATTTCCATAATTCCGATCATATAGGCTACGGTCACTACTATGCCTTCTTTCACTCTTATATTACTCTTCCCACATGGCCAAGTTACTAAAACAAATCACTCAAAACTGTCCTTTCTGTACTCATTGCTCCAATCAAGGTGGCCTCCATGTTCAGTCCCTTTCCATGACCCAGGCCAGAGGGTACATTCCTGGCCAGGATTGGCAAATTGACTTTTACTCACATGCCTCTCCACACAAGGACACACTATCATCGAACCTTAGTAGATACCTCTTCAGGTTGGGTTGAGGCTTTTCCCTTCACTTCAGATGATGCTACAGCAGTAATGCATGTCCTCACCTCTGAAATCATCCATCATTTTGGCCTACCCACCAGTATCCAGTCTGACAATGGCAAGACATTCATTTCCCAGATTATATGACTCACAGCACAAGCATCACATATCAAATGGGACTTACATATACCATATTGGCTTCAGTCATCAGTCAAAGTAGCAAAAGCCAATCACCTCATAAAAACACATCTCACCAAGCTGTATATGGAATTTCACCTCCCTTGGACCCAACTTCTCCCTCTAGCACTCACTAAATTACGAGCTGACCCCTGCAAACCCATTGGCCTCAGCCCCTTCAAAATCTTGTATGCCAGACCCTTCACCCTCACACCTCTCTCTTCCAGCTCATCACCTTTAGACCAGTATCTCCCTACTCTTTCACTCATTAGGGATCTTAGGGAACAGGCCAACCTTCTATTACCACAACCTTTCCCCACCACCTCCTCAGAATTTAAACTGAGCCCGTGACAGCAAGTGCATATTAAAACCCGAATCCCAAATCCCCTCTCACCATGTTTGGAAGGGCTTTATACAGCATTTCTCACCTCCCCCATGGCAGTAAAGTACTAAGAAAGGCCCCTTGGTATCAATTATCCTTGGTAAAACTAGCACCTGAGAATTTACCAAAATAATCTGTTAACATTAACTAGGGGGGGTCCCTCTGCTCAACCCCCAACCTGACATCTCCTCACACTTCATCTATTTTAGGACCCACAGATTGAAAATCTCCAGGACCTCCAGTCTTCCCCCAATCCCATGAGAGGGATGATCTTTTCCTGGTGATTATCCTCTCACTCCTGCAGGCCCGCTCCATGACCTTCACACAGGAGCTGCTCCAAGACTGGTCCCTATGTGCCACCTCCAGTGTTGAAGGCATCCTTGAGAGGGTAACTGAATTAGACTGGCAGGGTGCCCTCTGCGATTACACCCCAACAAGGTTACCCTCTACTCCTTTTTCCTACTATGCATCCTCTCAACCTCTCAGCCCCTGAACACTTGCCTTTTCTTTTCCTCTTGCTTATTTTCCTAACAGAGACATATGCCACAGCCTGGTCACAATGTATAACCAAGGTCTTGGTGGGTTGAAGGACTCTTTCCAACCTCCCGGGTCTGCTACCCAGAATCCTCAGGGGAACCATACAGGGCACATTCACATCCCTGACATACGTTCCCACAACATGATATGACCAGACAACTGCCACATCATGTTCTTATAGGGGTAAAAACTACTGGACAGCTCTTTCCAAAGTGGATTCTGCTGGAGTCCAGTGCCCACCCCCCCTCTGATAAAAACATTTCTGCTTCACCCAAACCACTCACCTAGACTATACTGATGGGGGAGGACTTCAGGACAACACACGTTGGACCCCCGACCATGATGGGACTTGCCCTTTTTGGGCCCTGCCTCTTACGGTGTTTCTCTAGTGTCTTACAGGCCTTCACCAACCAGAAGGTCACTGGAATCTTCATGGGAGGTGGATATCAGCCCCTCAGAATCACTGACCCTCCCCTGGAGGAATGCAGCCTCCCCACATGAAACCAATACCCTGCCACCTAATTGCTTTTCAGGCTGACATAAGAATTTTATTTTTTTCATATCTTTGCCCATCTTCAGCAGGAAGTAGCTTCAGAAGAATGAGACCTTTGCCCCTTTTCCCTTCTCCGTATAGTTAAAAGGTGGGAATGATGGATCTTAGACTTGACTGGTGCCATTTTACACACAATAAGCACAAAATAGCTGCCAGCCTTTCCTTACAAGAAAACTCTTGGTTTCTGAGAAATAGAAACTCTTCTACTTCCACATGGGTTCGCCATTCCACCTGATTGCATCCACCAGCCTTATCTTCCACTCCAGCACCAACCCCTTCCCTGATTATATCAGCCTTCCCCGCAGTCTATACAAGCTCTTCCACCCACAGGCCTGGTGCTGCCCTCCAATTTGAGTGCAGCCTGGCAGATTTTCTTCTCTTAATAAAGCTTGGCTGGTACCTGGTGTTTTGGCTCACTTTCTATCAGATACGATGATAACACCATAACTTTGGTGATATAAAACCATGCTCTGCCCAGCTAAGCTAACCAGGCAGCACCCTAAATTTGAATCCTGAAAATATGAAACTATTAGAATAAATCTGAGAGGAAAATATCTACAACATTGGTCTGGGAAATGCAGCAAGAGCCCTGGAGGGTGACAGTGAACTTGTTAAGAGGGGCACTGAGGACCCTGTGACCATAGGGCCCAGCTGCAGAGACAGGTGCAGAACAAGGCTTGGGGTGAGCAATTTTTGGGAAAGGTCTGAACTTTCCTTTTCTATGATCAAATCTGTACTTTTAGACCTGCTCCACATTCTCACTTTAAAGTGAAAATTTACCATAAACTCCAGACTCTCAGAGAACAGGTCATTTACTCTAGTGACTTCACTATTTCCTCATTTGGAATCTGCTGTTTTACATAGAAGCATAGTCTGTTTTTTTTTTTTTTTTCTTTTAGTGTTTGTTTGTTTGTTTTTGATGTGATTAGCAAGGATTATCTGCTGTGTGCCCTTGACTGCCATAAGGTAACAGTTTGTTCGAATATTTTAATACAATTACACAACCTGTAACTTATCCCAGCTTATTTTAAATAAAAGAAGTAATTAATGAAAAAAGAAACAGTATCGAATTGAGAAAAGAAGTGTTCCTAACAGGGTTGGACTAGAATCCCAAAGAGGGAAGCCATGAGTTACACAGTGTCATTCCCAGACACTAGAAATGGACCAGCACCACACAGTGGCACCATATGCTCAACTAATGTTCAGAATTTGCTGTGATCCAGTGACTCCCAGGTGCTGGGAATTACTCTTTTAACAGGGTTGTCTACAGTGGTCATCCTGGACATGACTCTCCACAGGACATTGGGTAAGGGGAGGCAGGGCACAGAGTGTCCATCTCACAGGTCTGCAGATACAGGAGGAGCTGCACTTGAGAAAACACCACCAAGGAGTTACCTGTGACATGAAGCAAGTGATGAGATCATGAACCTCAAGACTGAGTCTGATGTGACAGTCAAGGCTGACATTGTAAGTGTTGGGACAGGAGTGTGAGCAGAGGATTTCTAAATGGGATTGAGGAAAATGGAATCTCTAGAAATATCCTCAGTGATAGTTCTAGTCCCACATGGCTTTGTCACATAGTGGGTGGGGGGTCATCTTGTCTATGCATTTGCCTTAGTGACTTATCTCTCAGGAACAGGATGGGGTAGGGGACTTTCTTTCTCTCTCAATAAATACATGCATATATATGTACAAGGGAGTGTATAGGTTTATACACACACCCCACCCCACCCCCACACACCCAACAATGACACATACGCAGATCTGAGTCTCATAGGAAACTCTATCTCTTCTGGAGGGAGTTAACTAAAAGAGTCTAAACAATTCCGACTGTCTCACTTGAAGTCACACATAACAGGTTTTTGTGCAGAGAGACTGAGGCCACCAGCTGAGAGACAGCATCAAAGAAGAGACATGGTGAACGGGGCACATGAGGATCAAAGGGTCATGGACTTCTCCTTTAACCTAGAATCACTTTAATTCAAATCTTTCTTCATGTTCTGTGCCATCGAACCCTCCACCTTCCATCCCCACTTCTCTTCATATTTGTCTGGAAACAGTAAGACCAGGCAGTGATGCACAGAAGAGTCTCTGAGGTTCTGTCTCCCCTTCCTCTGAGCAGCACAAGGTAAAATGCTCTGCCCAGACAAGGACAGATAGAGACCGTCCCCTCTGCTCCCACACTTATATCCTCTGAGGCCTCCTCATGCAAAGCAGACCCCAGTGTCAGGCTGAAAGGCCAGCCCTGGCCTGAGCAGCCCCAGTCTCCTTCCACCAGGAGCCCTTCATCAGAGCATGGATGTCCTGGGGCTGCTCCCTGCTGTGAGTGCTTCGGGGACTTCAGGAAATGGAACCTGGGAATGTGGTGGTTTCAAGCGTGTTTGACTAACGGTGATGCTGCTTCTTGTCCCCAGGTGTCCTGTCCCAGGTGCAGCTGCAGGAGTCGGGTCCTGGCCTGGTGAAACCCTCACAGACCCTGTCTCTCACCTGCTCTGTCTCTGGATTCTCTTTAACCAGCTATGCTGTGAACTGGATCCGCCAGCCTCCAGGAAAGGGGCTGGAGTGGGTCGGTGCGATATGGAGTGATGGAAGCACAAAGTATAATACAAATCTTAAATCCCAAGTCACCATCACCAGGGACACCTCCAAGAGCCAAGCTTATTTAACATTGAGCAGCCTGATAGTCGGGGACACGGCTGTGTATTACTGTGCGAGAGACACAGTGAGGGGAAGTCACCGTGAGCCCAGACACAAACCTCTTCGCAGGAAGACAGGAGGGGACTTGGTGGTTGAGTGAACCCAGAACACACGACATAGAGAATTTCCACTGAGGAGCAGGTGCACAGGACACCCAGGGTTTCCTTTCAGTCCTTGGTGTTTCCTGTCTCTGTTCAGCAAAATTCATACTCAGGAACTCTTGTTCTTGTTTTTGCTTTTGTTTTTCTTTTCTTTAATTTGCTTTGTGTGTTCCCTTAAAATGTGGTTCCTCTTACCTTAAAATGATTAATGTAAAATAAAAATTAAATTTAATGGGCTTTTATTGTATGATGGTACAATATACATAACATCATATTCACTATTTTAACCATTTGATGCTGGTTAGTGGCACTTCATATTTTGACATGGTTTGTCAGCTGTCACCACTGTGTAGTTACAGAACAGTTTCCTCATCGGAATAGCAACCCCCACCCCCTACAAGCAGTCACAGCTCATCCCACCATCTCCAAGCCCCTGAAAACCACTAATGTGTTTTCTGTATCTATAGACATGCCTATTCTTGATATGTTGTATGAATGGGATTATGTAACATGTGGACTTTTGTGTCTGCTTCTTTTGTGTGGCATAATATGTTCACAGTTCATTCATTTTGTAGCATGTGTAAATAACTTCATTTTTGGTAGGTGAATAGTTTCCAAATGTATCAATTTGCCACATCTCTTTATCAATTCATCCATCAATGAACATTTGAGTTGTTCACTTTTTGGCCCCCATGAATAGAGCTGCTGTGAACATTTGTGCACATTTGTGTTTGGACCCTTCTTTTCATCTCTCCTGGGCCAATACCTAGGGGTGGAGTTACTGGGTCATAGGGTTGTCCTGCATTTAACGTTTCATTTAACCACCCAAAGCATTCCCACAGCACTTGTGCTTTTCCCTAAACCCCAACGCTATGGAAGCTTTCCAGTGTGTACACATCCTGGAGGACAATGTTTTCTTTAAAAACATAGTCATCTTAGTGCCTCTGAAGTAAACCCATGTGCTTTTATTTGCATTTCCCTGATAACTAATGGGGTTGATAATCTCTTAATTTGCTCTTCAGCTATTTATCTTATTTCAAGAAATGTGGATTCTATCACTTGCCCATTTTAATTGAGATTTTAATCCTTTTGTTGATGGGTGTAAGATCTCGTTATAAATCATATTCTGGACAGAACCATGATGGCTGAAGTCCCTGTGGTCAGAGATGCTTTAGTTCTGCCCACACGACACAATACATGATAAAAACCAGGTGGCCCCCTTTCCTCCCCAGCCATCTCTGATGGTGTGAGAGTCTCTGGAATGCTCCATCCCTGCTGCATTCAAGCAGCAATAACAGTGAAAAGTCTGCCTTTATGGAATAAAGACAGGAAGAGAAACACCCAGGAAGAACAGAAAAGAGGGAGCAGCAGGGAGAGGAGCAGGTGGGAGGAAACTGCTGCACCTGTGTGGAGACCTGGGTCACCTCCTGATCTGCAGGTGCAGCTAAAGGGGATTCACAAAACAGACTCTGAGAATGAATGTGGGTGCAGAACACAGTCTAGGGTACAGACTGTGTCCTGAGGGGTGTGCACAGGCAACAAAAGAAAAATTAAATAAATGGTATTATATCAAACTAAACTTCTTGTGCACAGGAAAGTAAATAATCCAAAGAGTGAAAAGACAAGTTCTTGAATGGGAGAAAATATTTGTAAATGATACACCCAACACAGCAATAATATCCAGAATATACAAATAACTCAAATAGCTATATATTAAATAAATAAATAAATAAATGAAAATAATAATAATTGTAATAATAATAATAATGATAATAATAATAGTAATAATAATAATAATCTAACTAAAAAATTAGCCAAGGAAATTAATAAATATTTTTCAAAGGAAGATATACAAGTGGCCAACAGGTACATGAAAATATGTTCAGCATCACTAGTCATCTGAGAAATGCAAATCAAAACCTCATTGAGATATCATCTCACCCAAGTTAGACTGGCCGTTATTAAAAAGACCTAGAAAAACAAATGCTGTGAGGTGAGGATGCAGGGAAAGGGTAATTCTCCTAAACTGTTGCTGGGACTGTAAATTAGCACAGCCATTATGGAAAACAGTATGGAGATGCCTCAGACAACTACAGATATCACTTCCATATGATCCAGCAAACCCACTGCTGGGTATATATCCAGAGGAATGGAAATCATCATGTTGAAGGGACACCTGCACTCCCACGTTCATCACAGCTCTATTTACAATGGCCAAGATATGGAGTCAATGCAAATGTCCATTGACAAATGATTGGATAAGGAAAGTGTGGTATATATATATATACACACACACACACAAAATGGAATAATACTCAGCCATTAAAATAAGGAAATTTTTCCATTTGCAGCAACATGGATGAACCTGGAGAAAATTACATTAAGTAAATTAAGCCAGAGAAAGAAAGAGTAATAGCACATTCTCACTCATAACTCTGTGCTGAGAAGGAGGGAAGGAAGGAAGGAAGGAAGGAAGGAAGGAAGGAAGGAAGGAAGGAAGGAGAGAAAGACGGAATAATTCAATGCCACAACAATATGATGAACATTCTGAAGGACAGAACAGAGCTATGGATAGTAGAGAGGGGGGTTCGGGAGGGAGGGAGGTTGGGTAGTAACAGGTCAGGCTGTGCACATGGACAAAGATTGTGATTTGTAATGATGAATATGTTAATAATAATAAAAATTAAAACATGGAAATATGGGGCCAGCCCGGTGGCGAACTGCTACAGTGTGCCGCTTGGGAGCGTGGAGGCGCTCCTGCTGAGGGTTCGGATCCCACATACAGACCGGTTCCTGCTCACTGGCTGAGCGAGGTGTGGACGCAACACCGAGGG
>NW_007733789.1:52318-68610 GCF_000696425.1 Galeopterus variegatus
GCAACACCGAGGGTTGCGATTCCGTTGCTGGTCCCGGTCCAGTACGGGCGCGACACTGAGGGTTGCGATCCGTTGCCAGACATGAAAAAAGACAAAAAAAAATAATAAAAATAAATAAATAAATAAATAAAACATGGAAATATGAACAGTCAAACTATTGGAAAAATTTCCACTTTGCTAATGAAGTTTTTGCTCATTTCTTACATTTTTAAAATTATAGTTATGTTCTTATTTTCTTGCTTGCTGTGGTTTCCTGAGAATAAGCATAAATAGTGACCATCTCATGACCTGTCAGAGGTTATTCTTAAGAACCTTGATGTTAACAATTCCACCCTTGATAGATCTGTCCATGTCTTGGTTAACACATCCAAAGTTCACAGAATCTTGAAGTCCATCAAAGGTTTTACTTTCTGTGTCCTGAGAACTTTCTTTCATCTGGAAGCTGGTCGTTCACTAGGATCCTGTCTGGTGAATCATGAATATGTGATGGGTGGAGATGACAGCACCCTCCACTAACATTTCAGACTGCGACGGCCTTTCCTGAGGCTCAGGGCTTCTCACACATGAGCCTCTTCACCTGTGTGCCTTTTGCCAATTTCAAGAGTCTTCAATTGTAGATTTTGGCATTTTTATCTAGATTGTGTGTTGTTTTTCTTGTGGAGGGCATGTGACCTGGTTTTCACTGACCCATTCCTGAAGACACACCGTGACCGCTGTGAATTCATGTCCTCATGTGTCACTAGGAAATGCAGAAACCATTAATGATAAGAACTGGAGACAGGACCCCGCATGATCACAACACTTTCCCTAGACGTGACCTTTATTACAGGGCCAGATGTTGGGACAGTGGGGTGATTATCATCACAAATCTTCCCACTGTCCATCATCCAGAACTTCACCTCACATTTACAAATCCAGCTGCAGGGCCCCTGGGAAATGAAGCTTAACTCAGTGCATCGGAAGAAAAATTGAAAAGTTCATTTGATATGCATGCGTGTCTTCCCTTCTTTTGGCTTGTTCCATAACTAATTATGTCTGCTCAGGTGTCACTTTCACTTGGTGAAATCAGAATACTCCTCCGAGCAGACAGTCAAAGTCAACCTTTAAAGGTGCTTCTGGTTTCTTCTCAAACATGCAAAAAGCTTGGAAATTGTCAACCTTATTCTTAGCAAAAGAACAATCTACACAAACTGAACATCGGTGCTGGTCATGGACCCATCACAGCACTGAAATTGTAGATAAAACTGCCGCCTTAAAAACTTGAGAGACAAGCAAATCCTGAATGACAGGTGAGACATTTTGGTCTATCTGAAGCTGCCACAGGTCAAATCTGGTAAAAACACTTCCATGAAATTTCTATAAATGGATGGGGACAGTAGTGGAGCATGTGAGGGTGAGAGCTCCTGGGATTTGCACACCTGCATCATTGTGGCCTTTCCTTCCAGGAATCTCCAGGTTCTCAGGTTGAGGACTGAGATAGGTCCCCTCGTGCATCTGTCACGTGCAGGACTAATCCCTGAGATGTGCATCCACAGCCTTCACCAGAAAGATTCTCCTTCCCAGTAACATTTTCAAACCTAACTGTGTGAGAGAGAATAAACTTATTCCCATTCTAGGTCCATATGCAGTGATTCTGTGTCACCAAAAGACTGAAAACACTCAGAGGACGTGAGATTCAAGGAAATAGAGGAAGATGCTTCAGCCAATTGAGTAGAGGGCAGAGGAAAATGAGTTGTCATATGAAGGGCCCTTGTGAAGGGAACATCGTGGAGACATGAGAACACGAAGTCATCAATTTCATAAAAATATGTAATATTCTCAAACCCCACACTTTACCACTAGAGCAGCAAAATAAGAGTGGATTAAATGTGAAAGTTTCAAATGTTCAGATTCTGAGGAGGAGAGCTCAGGGAAGCCCGAAGACAACAGGCGAGAAACAATTGCAAAGAGTAGGTAATTAGAAGACTCTGAGAGCTATGGCTATTAAAGAACCTCAGCGCCCCTCTCTCAGGCACTACTCAGCCTGTGATAAACCCAGGGTGAGACTCATGGGGACACCTGTCTCATGCAAGCACCAAGCTGAAGTCGGAAGCCTAGAGATATTTTATCTGGGCCAGGAAGCAGATGTGTCTCCAAAACTGCTGTTGTTAAGTGAAGCTCTTTTCTACCTGAGACTTGAGAACCACAAACACAATCCAGTCACCCTGTGAGCCCATCTGTGCAGAAAAGACATGGACACAATCCCCACGGGAGACGTCTTCAACAGAAAGAAGTGGGGGCAGATTCCCATTGCAGACACTGGCCCACTGGGGCCCTGACCCCCAAGCTCATTTTGCCATGTCCCCTGTTTCTAGATCAGCTCCTGATTCTGCTCCTGGTCCTGGGGAGATGAACCACTGAACCCCCTCTGTGGCTTTGCCCTGGGGTCCTGACTGTGTTCTTGAGTCAGGGGACAACAGGTGTGTAGGTCTGGTAAACCCTTTCCACACATCAAGGATGTTAATTGTGGGTGCACTGACTGGGCTTGGCACCTTGTGTGTGATCCTCAGCTCAGTGAGCCTGGACCCTTCTCATGGGCATCTGCAGGGGTCCCAGGCACTGGGGCAACAGGCAAACCAACTGCGTAGGCCCTTCCCAAGTCTCCACTTGAGTCCTGTTGCTTTGGTTCTGTTTGACAAAGCAAGACACGCACCCAGGGCTAGAGTCATTGTGGGGAGCACTACCCATGTGCTAGGTACAAGAAGAAAGGACAGACTTTCCACCCATTATGAAGATAACTATCAACAGTGTGTGCGAGCCTGTGTTTGCAAGAGTGCATGTGGGATGGATGTTGGGCCGCATGTTTCTATACTTACAGCTATTCTGTGATTTGAACTTTTATGAGAAGAGCTTGAAGGAGGTAAAAGACCCTCCCAAGCACAACTAGTTTCTGGAATCAGTGTGTGTATCTTCTGTATCCACTTCAGTGAAGGGGCTGCCTGGTGTTTTAATAAAATCTTGCCTAACGTCTTCTTTCGGAGTTGACTGGGTTCAGAAAGCCAAATTTACTATCAAGAAATTATGTCATAATCATATGGTGTTACTGAAGGAGCTTCTTGAATCTCAGGTACAGCCATTTAATACTGAGCTAGAGATACTGAGAGAACACAACGCGAGCCCAGATATAAACCTCCCCTGCAGGGTGAGAGATGGGCTGCAGTGGGCACTCAGGACCCATCCAGCTCTGACTCCAGACCCAGGAGCAGGTGCAGAGGTGGTTGTGGAGGGGTTTCTGTCCAAAACCTGACTTTTTCTTCTTATGTTATTTATAAATACATACATGATATACACACACACACACATACTTGCATTTTGAAAAAAGTATGTTTGTTTGTAAGAATATCCTGTTTTAATTGGAGCAATTGTGTAACTGAAAAGGCCATGAGAAATACACTTAAAGAGAGGATTTCTGAAGCTTTAGCAAGCTTACTTGTAAGAATGCAGAGGAATGAGATGGCTTTGTCAACTCAAATATTGTAGAATTTTCAGTTTCACACTAATCTTAGCATTAAGACATTGAGATTTCAGGAACAGCTTATGCTGCCTGGGCTAGGTGTGTGAAGGGACAACTACGGATCTGAGTTTGTAGCAGGTGCATGAATCCAAGTTGATAAAAAATAAAGAAGTAACATGCGAATCAATCAATTCATTGAAAGTCTGTAAATACTGTCCAAAATTCGATTCTGTAGAGTTGGGAAAAAGACACAAACCTGTCCAAAGCTCACATTCCTGGACAAGGTTTGGAAACCCATGCGTTTGTCAAGGGCCCCATATGATTCGTATTGTCAGTGTAATCAGATGCACGTCCCTGCACCTCACTTCACAGGGCTAGTCTGAGAACTGGGCATCTCTGTATTGAACACTTGTGGAGCTCAGGACCCTCAGATAGGTGCTAGAGAAATAAACTCAGGAGGGCCCAGGTGATGCCACGTCTCTCTGTGCGTCCTGCCGGCCACTCATGTAGAGCAGCCAGCAGTCACTCTCTGAGATGTCAATGGGCTCTTCTGTTCAGATGAAACCAGGTGGAGTCAAAGTACCTGCTCGGCATCACCAACACTGATAGAACCATAAAGAAATCAGTTGATCTCTGTACTATTCACAAAGGTAGGTTCCTTGTGAGGAAGTGATTTGTTGGGTTTGTCCTTACAGGGAGGAGCTCTGTCTGCACAGCGTTCAGGGCAATGCAGGGGATGCATATGCTCAATCACAATCAACTGGGACCCTCAGCATTACCCTGCAGATATGTGGTGATGAGGCGAATAAGGGGGTAGAGATGGATTTTCAAATGAGTCTAGTATTTTCTATGCATGCAAAAAATAATAAAAATAACTTTTCCTACAGGCATGTGATTCTTGTATTTGTATGTGCATGTTTTACTCTAGGTTTGTATGTTATATGTGCTAGTATGTAGGTTAATGTGTGCATTAGTGTGTGTGTCCATGTGTGTATTGTACTGAGTGTGCAAATTTTGGGTTTTAATGTGCAGGTGTTAATGTGTGAGTGCATGTTTATGTTTCACTTAGTGGATGTTATTTTACGCATGTCAATATGTGTTATTTTGTGTGTGTCTATAGTCTGTACTTCAGGGTATTTGTAAATTTGACTGTTTCTTGGTGGATTTATTTTACATCTTTTACATTGGCATGAATGTAATAAAAAAAACTGGGCTTTTCTGTTTGTACATAGTAGTTCTTAATTTGTTTACAAAAGGTTCAAGTTCTGCAAAAATCTTCCTAATCACAACAAATTATGTTTGTGTTATTCACATCTTGTTTCATGGATAAGTAACTCATCTGACTGGCATGAGTTTATTATAGGTTGAATTTAGAGACATTTAAACCTTTGTTTAAACCTTTATTTGCCTCTCAGAGGTCTACACAGATCTTCTCGTCAATGTTTGATTGTTCCATGTGTCCTATCTTTTTATAAATTCTGGAAGATCATCTGGGTCCTTCCTGGCTGAATGTATTGATTACATTAAGGAACAATGGACCTCTATCCACCATCTTCAAAGTCCACTTTGATTCCAAGAAAAACTGACATCACAGTCTTCCAAACAGAGTGAACCCCACACCCACCTTCAGGAAGAACCCAGGTGCCCTGCAGGAAATGGTTTTTGCAACACCATGGGACATGTGACATTGAGTGCTGGGGTGTGCATCACTGAATGCTCCCGGATTAGTGGTTCTGTATATTCTCGGTGGGTCAGATTATATCAAATAGGAGCTGGGATGTGAGGATCAGTCTGTGTAAACCATCAGAATTTCTGGGACCCGATGCTCTGGAGCACTCACTGCAAGTGACCTTGATGGTCAGAGAGGATGCATGTATTTAAAAAACTCTTCTAGAGGAAATGCAGGCCTACCTTAGAAACTTTGAATAGAATACCGTATTGAGTATTTCAATGAACATAAACAAAATATGCCAGAGTGAAGAAACCTATCATAAATCATGAGAAACTCTAAATGTTGTTCTCTTACCACACCAGCAGCTCACACACAACACACACATGAACCTCAGGTTTTATTTTCACTCTGTTAATTGTTCCCTTCAATGCACAGTTTTTCTCTGAAATTGCTTTGTCTCTTCTTGCTTTTAGTGTATTATTTAAGAAATGATTGCCAAATCTAATGTCATGATGATTTCCTCCTAAGCTTTCTTCTAGTAGTTTTACAGTTTTAAGTCTTACATTTAGGTATTTAATTTTTTTGTGGTTGATTTTTAAATATTGTGTAAAGTCATGGTTCACATTTATTTTTTCACATCTGAATGTTCAGTTTTCCCAGTGACATTTGGTGAAAACAACATTTTCCCTCCGCATTGTAGTCAAGAGATTCAGAATATACGATAAGCCCACAGCTAATATGGTGCTCGATGTTGAAAGAATGAACTTTTAGGCCGGCCCGTGGCTCACTCGGTAGAGTGCGGTGCTGATAACACTAAGGCCACGGGTTTGGATCCTATATAGGGATGGCTGGTTTGCTCACTGGCTGAGCGTGGTGCTGACAACACCAAATCAAGGGTTAAGATCCCCTTACCGGTCATCCTTTAAAAAAAAAAAAAAAAAGAAAAAGAAAGAATGAACTTTTATTCCTAGATCTGAAACAAGGATGTCCACTCTCACCACATTTATTCAACATATAAAATGTGACCAGAGCAATTCAACAATAAAAACTACTAAAAGTGTCCACGTTGAAATAGAAGTACTCGTGAAATTAAATATATCCACAGATCAGAGAATAAGTGCATGAGCTTATCTGTGGATTTCCATTTATTCTCAATAACTAAATATGTTTTTCGACTTATGGAAGAGTCTGAAGTATGTAGATTGTCATGTTTGGGTTGCTGTGGTATAAGATTGCCACATTTTCTTGGAGGAAGTTTTATTTAAAATGCTGACCTGGAAAAGCATTCATGTGTGAGTCTTCACATGAAATTTGTAAAAATATAAGAGTTTTGTGCATGCAAACATCCTGGGATGTCCAGCTTACATGCACGGTATCACCAGTACTTGACATCCATCATCCCTTTAACTGTGGGTAACAGCAAATAGTTTCATTTTTGAAACTCACCGAGTTACACCTAAATTATATTAAGTGAAATAAATGAGAAACACCACATGTTCTCACTCATTTGTGGGAGGTAATAAAAATGAATTATTAAATATACAAACAAATGGGGAGGAGAAGACACAATAATCACAATTCCTTGAACTTGTTAAGACAAGTGGACAGACCCAATATCAATTTTGGGAGTGGGAGAGGGAGGGGGTGAAGGAAGAATTGGTAAAGGGACATGAAAATCAGCTGCATTGAACCTTGTTGAATTAAAATAATACATAAATAAATGCAAAAAAAATCTCATTGATCCATATTTCCCAATGAGAGGCAAGTAAAAGGTAAAACTCACCACACACACACACACACACACACACACACACACACACACACACACACACACACACGTAAGATCTCTGGTGCAGGTACAGAGCAAAGCTGTAGCAGAACTTGTCGTCAGGCAGATGTTCCCTGAGAGTCCAATCCAGCTTCCAAAGGCCTCTACTCAGTCACAAGCTGATAAAGAGAAAAGGCAGAAGTGCAGACCTCTATCTCTACAGCACTGGTGGGAAAAATGTGAAACGTTGGTTATCTATGAACTATTACTATAGGAATGCACACACTTGTGCAATCACACAGACAACCAAGCTCTTCTTTATTCCATAAATGTAAATGTACTCCAATTTATCATCCCTTATTTTAACAATTCATGCCTCTGTTTTAAAATGAAAGAGAAAGCTGAGCAGAACACTCAGGAGTCGCCCCCTGCTGTCTGGCAGGAACAGACTGCTCTGCATCTTGAATGTGGAAAAATATGATTGGTCTTGTTCTCTCTTGTATTTGTCTAGAACAGAAAATACAAAGTTAATGATCCCTGTATGGATGAGGGACTCACAGCCTTGACTGAATTCAAAAACAAGGTCTTTCCAAAGACCTTGTTTCTAAAGCCCCCAGTCCTGAAAACGGCAGGTGTCCCCTGTGACAGCAGACACCTGAGGGCTCAGTGCTCCTCATCCCAAACACACTTTCCCACTGAGTCCTGAAGCCTGAGTTCAACCCATATAAGTCAAGACCTGGCAGAGGGGAATGCAAATCTCTACCAGCCCCCCCCCGCCCCCCCTGTGGGTTGAAAAGCTGAGCACTGGGCCTGGAGCAGTGACTCCTGTGCCCACCATGGACATGCTGTATTCAACTCTCCTGTTGCTGACCGTCCCTTCCTGTGAGTGCTCCAGTCACGGATTCCCATGGGGATGAAGATCCTCCTGTTCTCATCCTGAATCAGCTTCACCTTCTTGTGCTTTCTCCACAGGGGTCCTGTCCCAGGTCACCCTGAAGGCGTCTGGTTCAGGGCTGGTGAAACCCACCCAGATGCTCACACTCACCTGTACCTTCTCTGAGTTTTCACTGAGCACTTCTGGTATGGGTGTGAGCTGGATCCGTCAGCCTCCGGGAAAAACCCCTGGAGTGGCTGGCACTCACTTACAAGGATGATGATAAATACTACAGCCCATCCCTGAAGAGTCAGCTCACGACCTCCAAGGACACCTCCAAAAACCAGGTGGTCCTAACAATGACCAACATGGACCCTGCAGACTCAGCCTCACGTTACTGTACATGGAGAGCACAGAGACACAGCCTGGGGTGATTCCTGTGCAAGAACTCAGGCTGGATCCCAGTGTGCTGACTCCTCCTCTGCAGAACAGGAACATGTGACAGACAGGCCACTTCCTGTTATGCTCTGGGATTTCCTCTCCCACAAGCACATTCAGAGCCCTGTCTTTCTTTTATTTATTTAAGTATAAATTACACATCTCCTATTTGTTGTTCATAAAAGAGATTCTGTAATCTGTTTTATGAAGAGTCTGTATGTAAGGTTTTTGTCACCAACGCTCCATAGATTGCTGGTGTCATGTAATCTGTTTCACGGGCTCATGTTACTCCAATTGGAAGAATACAAATAACCACATTTGCCTTTACAAAACTCTTGGATATAACGTTAGAGAAGGATTAGAAAGTGCAAAAGCATGTCAAGTTACAGAAATACAGATGCCAGCTTTTCTTGTAATGGAAAAGAAATAACATAATCCAAAGGTACACAAATAACATAACTGGGTAAAATAATAGAAAATGATTGAATGTACCCACAATATGAAATGTATCACAGTGGCAGTGCAAAAATAAATTTTCAGGAACTACATATAGAATCCATGCCTCATAAATCAGGTTTCCAAGAGTGAAGTAGGAGCCCAAGATAAGTAGTAAGTCTAACATTTGGAAAGCAAAATGCTGAATCTTTGCATCAGAAACACATCTCATCATATCTAATAAGCACTTTGGGAAAAAGAAAAAAGGAAAGTGAAACGCATCGCTCATGAAATCTGTCGTTCATGTTCGATCACGAAACACAGTTAGAAAAACTATCCCAAGAAAATGATCCCAGAGACGACAAAGAAGCAAACTCTACAGAGTCAGTGGAGATTATTGAGTGAGCAGGTCGGTGCTGTGAGACACCAGGAAAAGCATTGCTGTCAGGTAGACAGTGAGATACAGTAAACCAACACCCAAACAATAACAGTGAAAAAACCCATGATCAATGAAATATATGCATAAACTGAACTTCATAAAATTTAAGAGCATTTTTTAGTCATGTGACTATTAAGAAAATGAATGTCAGGATTCTGACCAGATGAAATATATGCAAATCATACAACCGCAACTTCTTCTAAGCAAAACATAAGAAGAGCCCATAAAACTAAACAGCAAAATAAAGAAATAAATGATTTATTCATAAGACAGTCTCAGATTCACAGAAGCATTTTATCAAAGAGACTACTGAGATGATAAATAAGCATATAAACAGATAATATCCCATTGCGATATTCACATGAAGGCCACAACGAGGTCCTGGCATAAACTTTTTAGGATGGGACTAACTCAAAGAAAATACTGTATTGTACAGTTCAAGAACTCAGAAAAGAGAATCTCGAATGTTATAACCACAAAGAATTAGTAAATATTTACGTGATAAACATGCTAACTATTATGATTGTATCATCATACAGTACACACACCTACTGAAACAAAAACTGTTTTCCCAAAAATGTGCAATTTATAATAAATAAACCCAACAAAAAATTGTCCTAAGATAAGCAAGTTATTATGCATTTATTTCAGTCGAACAAAATTTCAATCTATGCATAGTGATTTTTCTTTTTTAAATACACTTTTTTCTTGAATGTTTAGAAGACCTGTTAAATTTGTGAAAGGTGCCTCTTTAATTTTTTTTTTTTCCTTTTTGTCTTTTTTTTGTGTCCGGCAACGGATCGCAACCCTCGGTGTTGCGCCCACACCTCGCTCAGCCAGTGAGCGGGAACCGGTCTGTATGTGGGATCCGAACCCTCGGCGGGAGCACCGCGCTCCCAACCGGCCACTGTAGCAGTGTGCCACCGGGCCGACCCCCTCTTTAATTTTTGTGCATCGCAAAGCTTTGCCCCCTAGTCCTTGGTCCTCGGTCCTCTGCCCACGCCCACCAGAGCTTGTTCTCATCGACCAAGCAGAGTCCACAAATCTCTGCTCCAAGCCCCCTGGACTGTTCCTCACCCCAGCTTTCTATGCTTTGAATTCACTGAGAGTAATGTCCCCGCATTAATTTCTACCAGCACCAATCACCTGTCACACCTGGCAGAGGAATCGTAGGTAGGTGGCCCTCAGCCCCAGTGATCACGAGGGGCACGTGTCTGAGAAGAACAGGAGCCGGTGAGTCAAAGCTCCTGACCTCATGCAGCACAACAGACATATCACAGGCTCTGCCTGGGCTCCCAAGAGCCACCGCATCCTCACTTGTCTGGCAGACTGAAATGCCTGTGTCTGGAATCAGGAAGAGGGTGTCTGGAAGCCAACCCTGGTGATCCTGTGAGCTAATCCTTCAGCCACGTTTGTGAAGTGGTCCCCAGAGTACAAATTTGCTGTGGACAGTGGAGCATGACTCACCTCTGTTTGCTCTTCCGTGGCTGAAGATGATTGGTGGGTGAGCAAGCACATTTAAGTGACAATTGTCTCCTCAGGCCTCATCTTGGACTGGCATCCGATAACGTTTGCTGATAGTAGGATCATGTGACTTCAAATGCAGAGTGACATTAAAGCAGTGGTGACAAGCCAGCCAGTACACCCTGGGGCAGCAAGATGCCTTCTGGTCAGCTGCTGTCAGAGTTTGGTAGCCGTGGCACTGGTGGCCGGGTCCTTGGGGTCAGCTGAACCTCCTGTGGGAGCCGCCTGGCCTGGGTCAGGCATGACAGCATCGTGTCCATTGCTGATCCCTCAAAAATGTACACGTATCAACTCCAAAAAGAGAGTTTCTGCTTCTCCTGAGTGCACTGTCTGTCTCGGAGAATGACTTTGTATCTGCAGGTCATGTCTGCTGCCCGATGCTCTTAAATTAGAATGACCGTGGCTCCTTGACCTTTGTCATCAAGTTACACGTTCCAAAACAGGACATCCAGTGTGACACATCTGCTTGGATTGATTCTGCAGCATGGACAAGAGGGGGGCCACCGAGGACCGCAGTTTGTCCTGGAGAAGCGGCAACAGAAGAGCATCACCCAGGTGTCTACTTATGAGGTGGCCGAACAAGATTGTCACAAATATTGCACTACTGCCATTGATGCAGCCATGACAATTGGGATTTCGAGACCTGAGAGTCTTCCATTCAGGGCCTCCGGATAGTGCGATACTGAGTGAGCCTCCGCCGTGCAGCATGAAGACCATAGCCGACCACAGCTCCACGTTTCCATGATGGTGAGGAACGCCAGCCCTAGGAAAACACGAGAACACGCACAGTGCAAATACTGTATGGATTCGTATGCACATAATTGATGAAGGTGCTTGCTTTACAAAAGCAGCAGTGATTTTTGTTTTGGTTTGGTTTGGTATTTATTTAATTACTTATTTGTTTATTTCTGCAATTTCATTCCATTCTTTACCAAAGCATCTCTTCAAGTAGTTTACAAAAAGATTAAGTTATTTTAGAAGAAGCAGGACAAGTGAAGTTAGGGACAACAAATTTCTCTGGTCCATTCCTTTCTAACGCCTGTGGTATTATACTGGGCAATTCAAAATACTCTATAAATTGTGTCCAAATTATTCCAGAGTTAATTCCACCTGATATGGTATTACCAATTCATGTTATGATAACTAGTTTAGGACATCACGTAATTCCTAAAGGGACTCAAATAGCTCAACTTGTTCTCTTGTCCTCTTTGTTTTCTGAAACAAAATCTGAACCTCAATCTCCTGCTTCGCCTGATGCTCTGGATACAAAAGTTAAATAATGCACAGCCACTATTAACATTATCTGTTGAACAAAAGTTAATTACAGGGTTGATAGACTCGGGGGCTGATGTTACTATAATTGCAAAAAAGGATTGGACTCCATTATGGACCATAACGTCTTCCCCAGTTCCACTTACTACACTAGGCAGGTCCAAGTCCCCTTGTCAGAGTAAAAATCCTTTACTGTGTACCAGCCCCTAGGGACAAACCACCTCCATTATGCCTTATGTTCTAGAATTCCCTCAAACTTTATGGGGCTAAGACCTCCTTCCTCAGTGGGATGTTTATATTGGGACATCTTCAAATTTAGCATGACAGCCACTGCCACATTCCTGCCATTCACACTTCAATGGACCCCCGGTCCTACGGTTTGGGTGGAGCAGTGGCCTCTTAAAGGGGAGAAATTAAATCAAGCAACTTTAATTGTCAAACAACAGTTACAATTGGGACATTTGGAGCCATCATATAGTCCCTGGATACTCCTATATTTTGCATTCCTAAAAAATCAGGCAAATGAAGATTATTACATGATTTAAGAAAAATTAATGCCTGCATTCTTCCCATGGGGCCCTATAACCTGGGCTCCCTAACCAAGCCCTCATTCCTAACAATTATCATTTAATAATCATAGTCCTCAAAGATTGCTTTTTTACCATACCTTTGCACTCGGAGGACAAAGAAAAGTTTGCCTTCTCCCTTCCTAGCATCAATGCAGGAGCGCCTGCTCAAACATATCAGTGGAAAGTTCTCCCTCAAGGGATGACTCATAGCCTTACCATTTGTCAGGACTTCGTGGATCGAGCTATTCGATCCACTCGTGAAAAATTTCCAGCTGCTCTTGTTTATCATTATATGGATGATATTCTTATTGCTCGTGATGATCCAGACCTGTTATCACAAGTTTACTTACATATAATCAAACAAATTAATAATGCCGGTTTACAAATAGCTCCAGTTAAAATTAAAAAAACAGAGCCTTGCAAATACCTTGGTTGTCTGATCACGCAGAGAAACACACAGCCACAAAATATATCTTTCCATATTCCGGAGGCCCTTACTGTCAATGACTTACAAAAACTACTTGGCCAAATTAATTGGCTCTGCCCTTCCATGGGTGTTCCTACTTATCAATTACAACATTTGTTTAATAGCTTAAAGGGAGACCCTGATCTGTCCTTTCCATGTTATTTGTCTGAACAAGCAAAATTAGAATTAAAACATATTGAATCCTTTTTACATTCCAGACAATTAACATGCATTGTTTAATCTCAAGCCATTCAATTCATTGTCTTAATTACCCCACAACATAGTCCTACAGGTTTGCTTTGTCAATTTATTCCTCAAATAGGAGTCAATGAATGGATTTTCTTACCCCATCCACAACAAAAAAATAAATTATATACTAAGTTCGAACAGTATGTTCATTCACTCACTAGGGGAAGGCACTGTTGTCCAATGCTTACTGGACAGGTGTGATATTATCAACCCTGGTCTTTGTAAAACTGACTTCCAAACTGCCCTTGAACAATCAGAGTCCTTACAGACAACTATGGCTCATTTTGCTGGTAAGCTACAATTCTCATAGCCCCATGATAAAACCTTACAAGGACTCCGATTATGACCTATGCAATTAAAATCCTGCTTATCCCCTGTTCCCTTCCTCAAGCACTAACTGTGTTTATAAATCAGGAAAGGGGTCTATAACATGGCAGGAAGAAGAAATCTGGAAACATTTTGTTACTATGCATCATAAAACCACTCAAAGGGCCAAACTGGCTGCTGCTATTGAAGCTTTACAACATTTTTCTATTCAGACCCTTAACTTAGTGGCTGACTCTGCCTATGCAGTAGGAGCCTTATGAGTTATTCAAAGTGCCTCTATCCATGAGGGAAATGATTTTCTTTTACCTGAAATGTTTCAACACTTACAAAAACTTTTTCAAAAGAGACATCAGCCTTTCTATGTAACTCACATACGCTCTCATTTTGGTCTCCCTGGTCCTTTAACAACTGGAAATGATATGGCTGATCACTTTGTTATGTATAATGTTTTAAAAAGGCTATTGATTCTCATCAATTTTTTCAACAAGGGGTGTAAGCCTTAACTAAGATGCATCAAATTTCTTACAAACAAGCTCAAGACATTGTTCATGCTTGTCCTGATAGTCAAAGATTTTCTAAACCTAGTTTTCCTGGAAGAGGTAATCCCCAAGGAATAAAAAGTAATGAAATTTGGCAGATGGATGTTACACTCTGTTTGGACGTCTTAAATATTTCCATGTTACTGTTGATATTTATCCTGGTTCTATTCATGCTACTGCCCAAACAGGAGAAGCTGTTAAACATGCCAAAAGACATTGTCTCTCTGCCATTGCTGCCATGGGAGTTCCAGCTCAAATAAAAACAGACAATGGGCTGGCATGCACCTCCGAAGTCTTTCAATTATTCTCTAACAATTGGAACATTAAACATGTCACAGGAATCCCATATAAACCCACCAGCCAGGCAATTGTTGAAGGGCTAATGGCCTTCTTAAATCTCAATTAAATAAACAAAAGGACAATATAGATATAGGAATGGACGCTCACGAACAGGTCTTCAATTCTTTGTTTACACTACATTTTTAAAAGTGTATTTAACAAAATTTAAGCACCACAGAATGGCACTTTATCCCTCCTGAAAAGAAGCCTAAACCCTTGGTTTTATACCACCACCTACGGACGGGGCCGCAATGGTTGGGACCTGCTGAATTGTTAACATGAGGAAGAGGGTTTGCTTCCATTTTGTCTCCCACAGACCAGTGTGGATTCCCACTAGAGCTGTCAAACCTTCTCATGTGGAACCCCAGGTCCAAAGAAGGACCCAATCCCAGAGTTTCAACACGTCAAAATCTCACCTCAGTGCATCCCTCCGGAAATGGCCTGCATCAGACCACCAACGTGATGATGCCGACAACCAACTCCACTCCAACCTACATGAACCCGCCAGTAATGACAACAACAACTAGCTCCAGACCAACGTGGGGTGGACTAGAAGGTCTCGTCAGTCAAGCAGAAGCTACAATTCAAAGAACAGGCACTCGTCTAATTCCGGGAAATTTATTTCTGGCCATCCTTTCTCATGTAACCATGAACTCAAAAGGATGTGAGGTAATATTAGTCTTGTTGACTTTCTCTCTGCTTTTCTCCTCCACTCTAAGAACTCATGTTTACTGGACGCATGTACTGCAGCCTCCTGTTTTTGATCTGCTTACCTGGGGGGATCACGAGTGTCGTCTCTCGTCTAATGATAGTGCTCACCCTGGAGGAATCTGGCTCCCTCCCTCAGGCCATCTTGAAGAACGTGGACAATCCTGCTATAATTCAGGACACAATGCAGGATGACATACACTTGCCCACGATGGTACTTCCTAACTGACAACTTACCCATCTGTATCACACCCAGTTGGACAAATAATAACTATGTGTTCCTTTCTCTCCTCAATGGTATATGAATTATATAATAAAAAATCCAAACTGACTTTTAGCATTAAAACATCAACTGTTTATTACAAATGATGGAGTTCCAGGAGTTTTTCATAATGGAAAAAAATCACTCTAAGCCTAATATTCCTGTCTGATCCCATCCCTGGACTTGCAAAGAAGATGGCAGCGATTGAAACAGTGTATCTTGCCATTCTGTAAATTATACTGAAAAAAAATCGCTTAATAATATTACATTGGAAAATTGAGGACCACAAAATTTATTAATATTTCATTCCAAGACCACTTGGAATTATACTCTTGCCATACCTTTTTCCCTCACATAATTAGACAAATAACAAACTTTAAATTAAAATGGATAGACCACGTGTACACAAAGCAATGCTGAGCAAAAAAACATTAAGCTGGAGGCATAACACTAACTGACTTTAAGCTATACTACAAAGCTGTAATAAACAAAACAGTATGGTACTGGCATAAAAAACAGACACACTGATTAATGGAATAGAATAGAGAATCCAGAAATCAACCCACACACTTACTGCCATCTGATCTTTGACAAAGGCACCAAGCCTATTCGCTGGGGAAGGGACTGCCTCTTCAGCAAATGGTGCCAGGATAACTGGATATCCATATGCAGGAAAATGAAACTAGACCCATACCTCTCACCATATACTAAAATCAACTCAAAAGGGATTAAGAATTTAAATATACACCCTGAAACAATAAAATTTCTTAAAGAAAACATAGTAGAAACAATTCAGGAAATAGGACTGGACACAGACTTCATGAATACGACCCCAAAAGCATGGGCAACCAAAGGAAAAATAAACAAATGGGATCATATCAAACTAAAAAGCTTCTGCACAGCAAAAGAAACAATTAA
>NW_007733789.1:68737-71189 GCF_000696425.1 Galeopterus variegatus
ATCATCAAGTTGAAGGTTTACCTGTTCCCCAATGTTCATTGCAGCACTCTTTACAATAGCCAAGAGTTGGAACCAGCCCAAATGTCCATCATCCGATGAGTGGACATGGAAAATATAGCACATATACACAATGGAATACTACTCAGCTATAAAAACGAATGAAATACTGACATTTGCAACAACATGGATTGACCTTAAGAGAATCATATTAAGTGAAACGAGTCAGGCACAGAAAGAGAAATACCACATGTTCTCATTTATTGGTGGGAGCTAAAAATTAATAAATAAATTCCCCCCACACACACACACACAAAATCCGGGGTGGGGGAAGAATTTATAACAACTACAATTACTTGAAGTTGATACAACAAGCAAAAAGAAAGGACATTGTTGGCTGGGAGGGAGGAAACGGAGGAGGGAGGGAGGTTTCAGTAAGGGGCAACAATAATCAACCACAATGTATATCGACAAAATAAAATTTAAAAAATTAATAAATAAATAAATAAACAAAAATAAATTAAAATGGATGACACAGGATAATATTGAATCAGTTACGATTTGTACCTCTCGTCCGTGCGTACTTGCTATGTTATCTACAAACTTCTCTCTCTCCTTTAATTCTGAATTTAATGTCACTCTCCCAGCTAATTCTGCTTTGTTTACTCCCTGCATTACTCATCTTAATGTTACTACTCTTAATATATCTTATATTTTCATCCTAAAACAAAGAGCAGATGCTTGGCTACCTGTAAACCTTATACGACAATGGATGGGATATTCTGCCCTAGAACAAGTCACCTCTGCTCTAGAGAAAGTACATGTTAAACATTCTTGGGCATTCTAAAGCTTCCATACTAGCAGTAACATGGCTGTGGATGCTACCACAGCTACTGCATTCGTGGCCTTAACTCATTCTATGAAAACAGCACAAACAGCAAATGATTATTTTCAAAATGTAACTTCTTTTTTTTGTTTGTTTTTTTAAAGATGACCGGTAAGGGGATCTCAACCCTTGGCTTGGTGTTGTCAGCACCACGCACAGCCAGTGAGCAAACCGGCCATCCCTATATAGGATCCGAACCTGTGGCCTTGGTGTTATCAGCACCGCACTCTACCGAGTGAGCCACGGGCCGGCCTTCAAAATGTAACTTAATTTCTGTCTTAGACTAAAATTGACCAAGAAATCTTACAAAGATTAGATGCCTTAGAGGCAGCTGTCACCTGGATTGGCGAACACCAACAGGCTCTCTGGACACGAAGCCAGCTTAATTGTGATGCAGGATGTAACTCCATGTGTGTAACTTCTATTCCTTTTCATTCCTCCACTGCATGGAAAGATGTACAAAAACTTTTACATGGAGCTTTTCATTCTGATTTACATGGAGATATTCAAAACTCAATAATCAAACTTCAACAACAAGTGACACAGCTTCAAGAGGAAGCTCAAAAGATTACTACTATTCTTTTAAATGATTTGGCTTAATCCTACCCAGTGGTATTCTGGCTTAAATATAATAATTTAGTTTACTGCTGGAATCAGTGTCTTATGCATCTTATGTTTTCTTATAGTGATTAAACTGTTATGTCCCATGTTCCAATGGACCGAACCAGCTGAAGTAATGCTGACTGTTCTTCATCAGGACACCTTTGACTCTGACTCCCTCATCGCTTCCGATTATAATAATGATAATAAGGGGGGAGATGAAGTGGGTTAGAATCGTGAGTCTCATTTGATTTTAGAGTAAGGTTTTAGGTAAATGCATGCATGGGGCAAAAGCCCTCAGACAGGGGGCACAGCCCATAGGTATTGTGACCAAAGCCCATCTCATCAACTCAATCACTGGTCAGGTATGGGATTGTATACTTTAATTATTTTAGAGATGACAGGTGGTTGTCATACTGGTCCTTTTAAGAGATTTTAAGAATCGTTGAAGGGAAAGTTGTGAAAAAAATGTTCGTTAGGGGCAAGCTGCCTGTTGGGGGAAACTTTAGAGATAATTGTACTTAGATTTAATCATGAGTGTAACTTTTGTTTAAGGAGAGGTCATACTTTAGATAATGAGCCAGTTTGACCAATTTAGCTCTTTACTAATTGTACTTTGGAATGTCACTTTAATTTACTGATATTAGTAGTTTCAATTGTTAAGCTGTACTTAGTCATGGATAACTATTGTAACATTGCCTATGTCCTTATGTTCTTCTTTGATGATTGTATCCACTGATTTTTCTTGTGAAACTTCCTTGTCTTGTCAATAAAAAGAAAGACTGATTTTGGATGGGGGCTTGCTGGAGACCTGCTCCAGTCAAGTTGTGGGTACCCAAAAAGGGAGAGGGAGGGTCAGCGAAAATAACAAACACAGACAGAGACCTCAATGCATCAATATGCACGTTCTCTCTCTGCGGGCTGTCAGCATGTTGCAGCTGGAGCACAGTAGAGCACAGTAGAGCATGA
>NW_007733789.1:71392-75107 GCF_000696425.1 Galeopterus variegatus
ATGAGACAATGCCTTTTATTTAGTTTTTTCTCTGCAGGGGTTTTTTGGCTACTATTTTTATTACATCAGCAAGCTTAATAATTCAAAAAGGACAGGGGAAGTCAGTTTTTTTCCTTCTTTAGCATGTCTCAGGTGATAAGCTCATGCTTCCTCCTTTTGATATCAGGTTATCAGATTAGGACTGTGTTCTCATTGTCCTGAAGTTAACCTGTTACCTTTCCCAGTTGGCAAGCTGTGGTTAATATCGACCCTATTAACAGGGTGGGACTATTGCAGTTACAAAGTGATAGACAGTACTATCATATGAACTATGTCTCTTGCTAAATGTAAGAACAAATTTGCTAAAAGGAACAATGTTAACATTTAAATTCTAATGGGGGTGTATTGATTTTATGTTCTAATGGAATGAACCTACTGTTCACATGGAAAGAGAACAGTGGATATTTGAGCAGCATTATCATGCACATTTTGAGGTTATGCATTCGCTGTGGCCCTATAATCTTGATCTAAATGTTAAAGTGTCCTTGCGCACAGCACCATCTCTCACAAAACCAGTTACACTTGAATCTTAATTTTGCAGGTTTAATAATTTTATAGCATATATTTTTATCCCAATATCTAATTCTTAATGATTTATTTAAAACTGGATACCACCAAGTAAAGTGGGTTCTACAGTTTCATTCCAATATACTTAATTTGTCCCAATCATATAATTTTTCATTAATGCCAACCATTCTCTTGCCATTAACATAACCTCCATTAAATGATGTTTGCCAACTTACATTAGGCTGCAGCTCATATTTAGTCATGAGCAGTGATTTTGGAACATATGTTGGTGTGGTCAATTTATCATAAGGGGATAATTTTGAATTGTCCAATTTACTCGGATCTTCTGTGGGAATTTTTAGCTCAATGACCATATAATTATTTCTGTTATTTTTATAATCTTTTGGGAATTCAGAGAACTGCCACGCTAACCAAAATATCGAAAGAGAAGGCAAAAGCCACAAAGCTGACGCAGGCAGCCCTTCTGGTTGCAGCAAGTGCTCGTAGCTGTGGCCTTGCCAGCAGCTCTCCCTCCAGTGGCCCTGCCAGCTTGGAGAGGGCAGCCCAAGCTGACTCCTTTAGGATCCTGCCATGGTGTGGACCATGTCAGGGGATGCTCCCCTGATGGGTGGCAGTCCCTTCAGGCCTCATTGATTGTATTTTGAGCAAATTCTTTCTTTCTCTTTTCTCTGTCTCAGTTACACAGAGGAAATTGTAACAGGGGTCCTTTAGCAATTCTTTGCTAAACCAATCCCCCCTCCTCATTTGACACCTCTGGTGGCTTCAGTATGATCTCTCCTTTTGAAAGTTCAACAAGATATTGTGATCATTGCACCTTTTTTTTTCTTTTCTTCTTCTTCTTCTTCTGTTTTTTTTTTTAGCTCCAATGAGTGAGGACATTTGGCATTTCACTTTCTGTGCCCAGCTCATCTCACTTAACATAGCTTTCCCTAAGTTCATCAATGTTGCTGCAAATTGCAGAATTTTGTTATTTATTTATTTGGCACTGTAGTATTACATTGGTATATATACCAAATTTAATTTATCCAGACGTCCACCACAGGGCATGTAAGTAGGGTCCAAATCTTGGCTACTGTAAATAGAGCTGCATTAAACATGGGAGTGCAAGTATCCATTCAACACGATGATTTCCATTCCTATAGGTATATACCGAGCAGAAGGATTCCTGGATCATATGGTTGATATATCTGTAATTGTTTGAGGAACTTCTATACTGTTTTCCATAATATTTGCACCAATTTACAATCCCACCAACTCTGTGAGGAGGGTTTCACTTTCTCAGTATCCTGCCCAACTTCTCTTACTCTGTCTTCTGGATAATGGCCAGTCTATCTGAATGAGACGATATATAAGTGTGGTTTTGATTTGTATTTACCTGATGTTTAGTGATGCTGGGAATTATTTAATGTGTCTGTTGGTCATTTGTATATCTTCTTTTGAGAAATGTCTATTAGGCTCTTTTGTCAATTTTTTAATCTGGTTCATTTTATTTTTTCCTATGGTGATGTTTTCTGAGTTCCCTGTATATTTGGGATAATAATACTGGATCCACAATTTGCCAATATTTATTCCCACTCCGTAGGTTGTATTTTTGTTTGGTTAATTTTTTCCTTGGCTATGTAGAAGGTGTTTAGTTTGATATAATCTCACTGGTTTATTTATTTTTTTTCTTTTGTTGCCTGTGCTTTGCATTCATTTTCATAAAGTTTTTCAGCAGTCCTACTTACTGAAGTGTTTTGCCTGTGTTTCATTTTCGGAGTTGTAATGTATCAAGATTTACGTTTAAGTCTTTAATCCATTTAGAGTTGATTTTCAAATATGGTGGAAGACACGTCTAGTTTTATTTTTTATAGATGGTTTTCAAGGTTCTCCAGCACCATATATGGAAGAGTCAGTCTTTTCACCGATGTGTGTTCGTGGTGTCTTTGTCAAAGACAAGTTGGCTGTAAGTATTTGGATTGTTTTCTGGGTTCTCTATTCTATTCCATTGGTTTTAGTGTCTGTTTTTATGCCAGTGCCATGCTGTTTCTCTTACTATAGATTTGTAGTGGGATTTAAAGTCAGGGAGTGTAACGTGTGCGGCTTGAGTATTATTATTTTTCTTTCTCTGCATTGCTTGGAATGTGTGGTGTCTTTTGTTACCTGATGTGACTGTTAGGATAGATTTTACAATTTCTTGAAGAACGTCATCAACACTTTGTTTGCAAAGTATCTATTTGACATGTACTATTTCAAAAGCATGTTTTCTGTGTGTATCTGTGTATGTGCTCTTGTGTTTAGAATTTTGACAAGCTCACTTGATGTAAATGTTGTCATAGTACAGTAGAAACACAAAATAAAGCATCATTTTATCAACAGAAAAAGCTGTGTTGTTTTCCCAATACATTAATTCAAGAAATTGAAAAAATGTAAGACAATAAATAAAACATATTAAAAACCTCTGATGAATGGAAGCTGTGTCGGGCCTCCCTGAGCCAGAGGCCGACAAAACCGAGCGGGAAGAGACCCCGGTCCAGCCGGGGGTCCCTTGTGGGGCTGAGCGGGATGATGAGTGTCGCTGGCACGGCCCTTCCCCCCCAGGACCTTCCTCCCCGGGGGCCGAGAAAGAACACCACCGAGCCAGGAGAGTGGTCAAAGCCGGAACTCTGTTTATTACAGCAGACAGGGATTTTTATAAGGTACTAGGGGCGGGGGAGCCCTTATCCAATAGGGAGTTGACACACTGCTATCCGGGGGGAGGGGTGAGGACAGGGCAAGCAGGAAAAAAGTGCAGAGTATATAGGAGAAAGCAGGCATGCTGCAAAGGGTCTGGAATGTAAAGATATGATAATATCTTGAGGAGAGACAAAGACAGGACATTCAAAGTAAAGGTTGCCACCCAGAATGTTTATGGTTAAACAGTTTCTAGAGAAGGATAAAAGGTCACTTGCAAATTAACTTGCATAGCCAGGAGCAATCAGTTTCTGGCATAAAGATTTCGAGGCAGTTATCATGTAAAGCATGGTCATCTGAGCAGATTGTCACGTAGGAGTGGTCTCACAAGAAGGGGTGTGGGGCTTCAGGCTCCCAACAAACTCGGATGAGGTTTCTTCCTGTTTTTGGAGAACATCCTGGACTTTCTGGAAATTAACAACTTTGCGAGCGGCCT
>NW_007733789.1:75937-104494 GCF_000696425.1 Galeopterus variegatus
GGGACCAGCTTTCGATATGTCTCCTGCGTTGGCACGCCCTAGCATTTATAGACTTCCATACGTGCTATTCATTCCTAGTCAGCCTATAAACACTGGCGGCAACACCACAAACTGACTAGAGGCCACGGTCTGGAATGTAAAGATATGATAATATCTTGAGGAGAGACAAAGACAGGACATTCAAAGTAAAGGTTGCCACCCAGAATGTTTATGGTTAAACAGTTTCTAGAGAAGGATAAAAGGTCACTTGCAAATTAACTTGCATAGCCAGGAGCAATCAGTTTCTGGCATAAAGATTTCGAGGCAGTTATCATGTAAAGCATGGCCATCTGAGCAGATTGTCACGTAGGAGTGGTCTCACAAGAAAGGGTGTGGGGCTTCAGTCTCCCAACAAGCTGAAGAAAATCCACCAGGGAATGTCCAAAGAGACTTTGAGGCTTGTTTCATGACCATGTTCCAACTTTAGAGAATCCCCACAATTTTCTTGACTGGTTACATATGATGAAAAAAAACCAAGTAGTGTTTGTAAAGTCTCACAAGTTCTTTTTATTTTTTTTTGTTTTTGTTTTAAAGATGACCGGTAAGGGGATCTTAACCCTTGACTTGGTGTTGTCAGCACCACGCTCAGCCAGTGAGCGAACCGGCCATCCCTATGTGGGATCCGAACCCAGGGCCTTGGTGTTATTAGCACCGCACTCTACTGAGTGAGCCACGGGCTGCCCTCACAAGTTCTGATTTAAGATAGGAACCAAATTATCTATATCATGTAGAGCTGATCAACATAAATATCTTACTAATATGAATTAGAAATCATCTGCATCCATCAAGTAGTTATATTTATTGGTTTTTAGTTTTTATTATTAGCGTACTCATTATTACAAATCACAATTTTTCTTTATGCCCTTTACCTGCCTTGTCATTCCCATCCACACTCCCTCCCTTCCCCCCATCTCTAGTGACCTTAGGTTTTTTCCCTCCTTCTGAACATTCAACATACTATTGAGGTCTTTCTTTCTTTTTTTCCCTTTCTTTCTTTCTTTCTTTCTTTCTTTCTTTCTTTCTTTCTTTCTTTCTTTCTTTCTCTCTTTCTCTCTTTCTTTCTTTCTTTCTTAGCATGCAGTTATGAGTGAGAATATGCATTATTTCTTTTTCCTTGTTGGCTTATTCGCTTAACATAATTTGCTCCAGACTCATCCATGTTGCCTTAAATGGCAAAATTTCATTCTTTTTATGACTGAGTAGTATTCCATTATGTATGTACATCACGTTTTCCTTATCCAGTAGTGTGTCAATGGACATTTAGGTTGGCTCCATATTTTGACTATTGGAAATAGAGTTTTGATGAACATGGGATTGCAGGTGTCCATTTGACATGAAGATTTCCATTCCTTTCAATATAAGTACAGTACTAGGATTGCTGGATCATATGATACTTGTATCTGTAGTTGATTGAGAAACCTCCATATTGGCTTTACTAATTTACAGTCTTACCAACATAGTAGGAGTTTTCCAAATTCTCAACATCCTCACCAGCATTTGTTATTCATGGTCTTTTAATAATGGCCAGTCTATCTGGGTTGAGATGACATCTCAATGTGGTTTTGATTTGCATTTTCCTGATGATTACTGATGCTGAACATTATTTCATTTATATGTTAGCCATTTGAATATCTTACTTTTGAAAAATGTCTGCTCATCTCCATTGCACATATTTCAATTTGGTTTTTTGTTTGTTTGTTTGTTTGTTTTACTCTATAGGTGTTTGAGAAACTTACGTATTCTCTATATTAATCCCTTGTCAGATGTCTAGGCAAAGATTTTGTGAATAAGATCCAAAAAGCCCAAGGAACAAAAGAAAAAACATACGAATGGGATTATATCATTTACAAAAGCTTTTGCACATCAAAAGAAACAATCAACACAGCAGAAAGACAAATTATGGAATGCAAGCAGTTTTCTTGAAACCACAGATTATCTGTGAGGACACAGCAGCTGCTGACCCTTGGACACCTCTCACAACTCACACACCTTGTGTCAGAGGACATGCAGACAGCGCCACCAGCTGCAGAGCACTGATTTGGACAAGCCCATGGGAGGCTGGGGTCAGACAACAGTCAGGGAATGGGCTGAGTAGTGAGGTCAGAACCCTCATCCCTTGTGACTCAATGACGAGAGGACACATATACAGCCAAATATCAGAGCCTTAAGTTTGGAAACAGACCATGGAGATAGACATGGTCCTCTGAAAACACTTTTAGGGGAAAATTACTAAATCGCATTAGCAAATGAGCTCAGTTTTCTAATTTGGAACCTGGTCACAGGACAGCAGAGTGTGTTTCTATATTTCAACTCGGCGTGATTATTAATGGAAACCTTTTAAAATGATTACATGTGGCTTTCCTTTACATACAGTGACGGTCTCAAAATTATCACACAGATCAGATGTGAACTTCAAAGGGCTGAGTACATAATATGCAAATAGCAAATCAACCAGTGTCACACTCACTTTTGCGTTTAAAGAGGAAATTTAAAGTGATTCAGAGTATTTTAGTTAACATGTACTAATTTCCTCAAGACCCTGTTACATTTGAAGTTGAACTGCATTATCCTGTGTTAGAAAGTCTGATAGGAAGACCATGAACAAAGTATGACATGGTGACTGGTTTGTTACCACGTATCAAAAATGTGCAGTTTGTAGTGTTATCTTCATGCATAATTGAACTTAAATGAAGCCTTTGTCATAACATCTTATTTTTTATATCAGCATTGCTCTGGCACGTATTTTTATTGTTGATTTCTGGCTCTGCACTCCCAAGCATCTTGTATTCATGTGCTTACACCATTGCACAGCAAATATTGCTAACAGCATGCAGTTTTTGTAATGAAAGCCCCCATTTTGCCTTTTCTTTTACCTTTCAGTCTACTTAAACTTTATCCAATCACAGGCACATTTTCAGAAGGTGTGGTGTATTAGTGATTTATCTCTAACATTATTCATGATCCATACGCCTCCTTTCTTCTCTGCCTAATAGGACTATTTGTAAATCTCGTCTCTTTATTCATCTGGATAGTTTTCTTTATCTCTCTTTCTTCTATATCAATGATTCCACATACGTAAGAGATTACTTCTTCAGTTCATGATTCTGCTGGTTTCTCATCACATTGTTGTTTGGTGATTTACTATTATTGTTTATTATTATTATTATTATTATTATTATTATTATTATTATTATCATTACTTTTTTGCTTAGGGTTTCACTAAAAACGCAAGTAATATTAATTGTTAGTATTAATGACATAATAATAGTTTTTAATATTGTTTGATTTATTTAAAGGACATTTACAATTTTCTCAGCTAGTACTTTTACCACTTTTCTGACATCCCATCTAAGACCATTTTTTTTTTCATGAAGATATTTTCTCTTTTCAGTGTTGTGTGTGTCTTACTAAATTAATTTTCAATACTATAATTATCTTAAAATATTTTTATTACACTAGATCTCTCCATTAAACACAACACTCTTTCCAAGTTAGAAACAAGCATGTGCATGAGGCCTGCAGGACAATTATGATTTAAAGAAACAGGCTGTGATGCACTGACTTTCCAAACACACAGGGCCATCCTGTCACTTTGTACTAAGGGAGATTCTTCCTACACACTGTGACTTACTACAGAAAAGGACTGTGAGGTTTCACATTTTATTCTATTACAAGGAGTTGTTCAGCATCAATCAAATGTACAGATCTGGGTAGATTTTCAAAAGACGAATGGTGAGTTTTTTTTTTTTGTGTGTGTGTGTGTGTGTAGAGAGACAGAGAGAGACATAGACAGAGGTGACACAGGCTTGGTGTGTCAGGCTCCAGTCCATACACACACCTGTTGTTCCCATTTATCCTTAAATAGTAGATAACACACACTTTTTATCTTTTGTTGTAAGTCAGGGTCATATGACAGATTATGCCAGAGGAAATGTACACAGGTATCACATGCACACTCACAGCTGGGCTAATTAACTTAATGTTCTAGAGAGAAAAAGTTCCAGTTATGCAGTTTGAACAAGGTCTAGAGATCTGCCCTACAACACTGCATTCGTGGTTAACAATCCTGTGTCAAGCACTTATATTGTGTTACTAGGGAGACCTCAAATTGAGTGTCTTTACAGCAGTTAAAAAAACATTCCACCTGAAATTCTTCATTCCCTCACCTTCTGTTTTCTGTTAAGTGTCTGTCCACTAGGTGTAGATTTGCGGGCCTCACAACAGTGGAGTCTGGGTTCCTGAGTGACGTTATGAATCAGACACCTCTTCTCACCACAACTTCCCTCCTGAGCACATTAGAATAGAAATGAGCAAGCTGTAGATATCTTTTCTTCTACCTTATTCCACTGAGATGCTTGGCTGTTTCTCCATGAGGCAGAGCATCCTGACAAGTTCTCCTGGACAAACAGAGGTGGGCAACTAGAACTCTTGAGAGTCAGCTGGAGGTTTGAAAAACAAAAAACAGTGTATAAATGGATGCACATACACAGAGTTTTTAAAATATCCTCTCTGATAATTCCAAAATCTGTATCATATCTTATACTAGTTCTAATGCTTGAATTATCATTTCAGAGTCTTTGTTTATTGACATCTTTTTACCAGGTCTTTTAACATTTTGATAAAACTCCAACACAGTGTGTGAGTCAACAGGCCCTGAAGAATCATCTGCAAATTTCCCATCAGCAGCTCCTCTCTTGTCATTCATTCAGGACTCTTGAAGGGCTGTCCCTCCTTGACATGGAGCTGTCCTTGGGATTGACATGGAGCTGACAGGGGCAGACAAATCACAGCATCCAGCCAAGCCCCTGGCCTCTTTCTCTGTGGTGTTCAGTCATCCAGAGAGTGATGCCCACAGACATGGACTGGCTCTCATGCCCACAGACAGGTGCACATCAAGGGAAAATTTGTTTTTAAAAGTTTAGCAATAAGGATGTTATTACTGCTTTCATGTTAACCATTGTAATCGATTTTATTTTTTGATACCTGATAAGATTGGTGGAATAAATGAAGGAATAAAATCTATAAAATGCAGGTGAGAAGTGAATTTAAGTTGAACATTTCTACACTTTCGATGAACAGGAATGACCATGGAATGGAGGAATTTAAGATTTTTATCTTTCCCAGATATTGAGAATCAGTGTCCTCAGTAACGCACTGGGCATTATTTACTGCAGAGTCTCTGTGGTTCTGATGTGCTGTGTCTTGTACGGCAGGATGGAAAACACAAGGCAGACCTGGAATTCATGTAACAATAACAATATAACAAGAGTCAAGCTCTCAGGTGTGATGAGAACCACATCACAGGAAAGGGTCCAGGGAAAGAAAGCAGGGGATGTGCTGGGATCAGAACTGTAGAAGCAAGACACAGAGCCTGAGTTTATGTGGGAGAGTTGGGCTGGGTCCAAGTCAGCACAGAACACAGGGGTTGAAGGAAGGTAGATCGGGACTCAGAAAGCTGGGGCCACATTATGCCATGTAGCTCACCAAGTTCCCTCCCATACCATAAATACATGTCAAATAATTTCAACAACAACAACAAAAAAAAACAACAACATATAAGCATTTCAAAAAATACAATCGTTCCCACCTCAGTTCCTCACCACTTATAAGGACAGAGCTCCCCCACATGCAAATTTTCCTTCAAGCTCCAGGGTAAATGTAGACTAATGGGTGGTGGAAGCTCACAGGTCTGTCCTAAGACAGGGCTCAGGTCTCTGGGGAAGGCAGAGTTGAGATCTAATAGAAGATGAGATTGTGGGGTCTTCTCCTTTGCCTGGTGACAGCTTCCCAAGGTGAGTGTCTCAGATGTCACACATGGATTCTGGTATGTTTGTGACTGCATGTGAATGACAGGTTCTGATCCTCCTTCTCTCCAGGTGTCCTGTCCGAGATGCAGCTGCAGGAGTCAGGCCCAGGACTGGTGAAGCCCTCACAGACCCTCTCCCTCACCTGCACTGTCTCTGGAGACTCCATCACAACCAGTGGTTATAGTTGGCACTGGATCCGCCAGCTCTCAGAGAAGGGGCTGGAGTGGATAGCAGCAATCAGTAGTAGTGGCGATACAGCTTATAACCCGTCCCTCAAGAGCCGCACCTCCATCACTAGAGACACGTCCAAGAACCAGTTCTCCCTGCAGCTGAGCTCTGTGACCACCGAGGACACAGGCTTGTATTACTGTGCAAGAGACACAGTGACAAGAAGTCAGCGTGAGCCCAGACACAAACCTCCCTGCAGGATGAAGGAGGGGACTGGGCTGCAGGGGGCGCTCAAGGCCCACCCAGCTCCTGTGCCCCATGGAGCAGGTGCAGAGAGGGGATGGGGGGTTCCTCTTGGGATCTGAGGTTTCCTCTGCTCTGCTGACTCCCAGATGCCCCTCATGGTCATTTCCTGATTTGTTCTTTGTGACTCACTGCAGGCAACACAGAATGAAGTAACTTTCCTCATGTGCAGATAAGAAGGTTCTTTTCACTGGGGACTTTTCTTCCTTGAGTTTTTTCTTGACCTGTTTTTTTCTTGACACACAAATCATTATGATATATTATTATTTTCCCCAAACGTTACATCTCTCCAGGAGCACCCTGTCCCTACATCAGCATTTTTCCCTGAATAAAGTGCAGCTACACCCACGTGGTTATTATCATCCTGCAGGACCTCTGCCCATGGCGTCTCTATCCTCAATGAGGCAGTTTAGCCTCTGGATCCTCATCCACACTGTGGACATTGATGTTCAGGATTTGTCACCCTCTCCTCCCATTCCTCAGTGTCCTGGATGGAGAAGCAGATGCCTGAGGGCCACACACAGCTCATATATTTCCATTTGGAGGATTCTGGGTGACAAGCGCAGAGATACAAACCCAGCAGAGCCCTGCTGGGCTGAATTTTGGGTTGGGTCTCTCAGACACAAGAGTCTCACAGGATGACAAGAAAAGGAAAACACTGCATAAAATGTCCCCTGATGTCCTTGTTTTTGTCTCCTCTGTGGAATACATTTTCATAGAGCCTTCTTAAATAATGTCTAAGGTGCATGTTATGTTTTAGTTTTTCTCTGTCATGATACAGAATCCCTGTGGATGTGGGTAAGGTGTGGGGTAGGGAAGCAGTGCACAGTCCTAGGATGAGTTCTGTCCTTTAGTGAGCCGTGTCCTGGGTGGGACCTTCCCAAGTGCTTCTCCCTTTACCCTCCCTTAGGAGAGACTGCAATTCTCTTGAGGGATGTGGAGGGGATGCATTTTTTCTCTTCTTTTTTTTTTTTTTCCTTTTTGTCTTTTTTCGTGTCCGGCAACGGATCGCTACCCTCAGTGTCACACCCGTACCGGACCGGGACCGGCAACAGGATTGCAAACCTCGGTGCTGCACCCGCACCTCGCTCAGCCAGTGAGCGGGAACCGGTCTGTATGTGGGATCCGAACCCTCAGCGGGAGCGCCACCGTGCTCCCAAGCGACGCACTATAGCAGTGCGCCACCGGGCCGGCCCGCATTTTTTCTCTTCTCTCAGGTCAATGATGCTCTGATAAAACTGCAATCTATTAGAATCAGCTAAACTCGCTTCTCCTAAGGCCAAGCCTTCTTATAGAGAAGGTCATGCTCTGCTGTATTTCAGAATGGCTGCTTCCTCCCTTTTTCTGCTGTGAACAGGAGGATTCTTCTCTGATATTTTCTAAGAGAACAAGGTTGGGCCTCTGAGGTAGAGTTTAAAGTTTTGAGGATCCCTGAGACCATTCCACTGGGCTGCACCCAACTCTCAGATTTCCCAGCTCTGAGTCTTCAGCTGCAGCTCTGCTTTATCTCCCCCAGTCCTGGGTCCCACTGAGGTTTCTGCTCATGAGTTTCTAATCAGACAAGCTGTGACTCTCTGTGTCTTCCTGGCTGCATCTTCAAATTCAGGGACAACAGTTCATGCTGTGACTTCACTTCTTTACAGATATAAAAATTGTCACCAATTTTCATTTTGTTACATGTTTTTATTGTTGTCTGGATGGGGCGATGACGTCCAAGCTTCTTATGTGTGTGACCTGAACCCAGAACTCCTTGTGTCACACCTGGAGAAAAGGGCTGTGTTTATGTTTCCTTCTGGTTGCTGCTTATTTACTTCCACTTTTCACATTGAAGGTGTCAAATAGCAGCTGCGCAGGCAGCTGTCCTCAGCTCATTCAGGATTTCTGAGGGATGCCTTGATCCTTTACCACTGTGTTGTCTGAGAGAGGCTGTATCTCCTTCACCTTTTATTAATATCATCTTATATGACAAAGCATAATTGTATTCATTTATGGGGAACAGAATGATGTTTTGATAAATGTATATAATGTGGAATAATTAGATCTGTTGGGAAAATATAGGAAAATATTCAGGACCCCTCAGATTTTCAAAATATTGCTGAGCATTTGATGTAAATATGCACGTGTGCCCAGGTGTTCCTTGGTTATTGTCTTATGTAATTGCGCATGTGCACCCAGGTGTCCTGGGTTATGGACTGAAGTATAAAAGGTGAGTGGATCTGATCCACGGTGCTGCCTCCACCCCTGGGGTGCCCACAGGGGCTACAGGGAAGCCTCTACTGCTGCTGGAGGGTGTTGATCGAAGCTGTTGCTGTCAGAGCCACTGGGACCCTCTTCAAGGCCGCTCCCACCACCACCTCCACCACCACCAGACTTGTAAGCTGCTGGACCTGTAAGCTGCTGCTGCTGCTGTGGCTGAAGATGGAGTTCATGTTATCTACCCATGGTACCAAGATCTTTCCCAATTCCCTAGCATGGACCTGTGTGTGAAGTGTCTGGTGACCCAGCCTGGCATGTGAGGTGTTTGTCACCCAGTTTGTACAATGGGTTTGAAGGGTCTGAGTGCTTGCCCTGACAATACAAATGGAAACACAGTATACCTAAACTAATGAGACATTTTGTCTTTAGTGATGTTTTGCCTTCTGGACAACAGGAATATTTGTGTAGAGTTCAAGGTCAAGCTGGTCAATATATCCATCACATCAAATTAGAAATTTTTTGGGAAGACATTTGATACTTACTCTCCTTGCTATTTTGAAATATATTATTACTGACTGTAGACACTATTATGACTGACTATAGACACTCAGGCCAGTGGAGCAGAATTGACAAAAAATACAGAAATCACCCCTCAGGCTCACAGCCATCTGATATTGGACAAAGGCAACAAAATCTACATTGGGGATGAGACTTCCTCTCAACAAGTGATGCAGGGAAAACTGGATGTCCATAAGCAGAAGGGTGACACTAGGTATTTACCTCACACCGTGTACTAAATTCAACTCACAGTGGATTAAAGACAATTATGCGACCTGAAACTTAAATATCACAAAGGCAAAATATAGGCGAAACAATTCAGGAACTAGGTGTGTGAACAGACTCTATGAACATGAGCCAGAAAGCACAAATAACAAAAGAGAAAATAAGCAAACGGGACTTTATCAAAATACCACACAGTTTCTCATGCTCTCATATCCTTTAAATTACTGACATCACAATACGTTTGCTGTTTATTTCACAAAAGTATGTTTCATGGGGGTTATAAAGGGTATAAAATTGTATAACTGTATTAAAATTTGAAAATGATGGATAGAATCTTAAACTTATTGAAACATACCTTACTTATGATAAAATCTACCTATAAAAGTGTACAGTTTAGAAGACTTCAGTATACGTTACTCACAAAATAATTAACCAAATTTGTGCAACCACCAACAAAATTTAATATTAGATTATTTCAGTATCCCAAAATGAACACGTCTCTTCAGTGTCACATTCCAGTCCTCCCTTCCCCCTCCTTATCCCAGTCCAGTGACCACTAACCTAATTTCTGTCTCCATGCCTGCATATTCTGGATAATTTTCATAAGTGGAATTAATAACATGCAGTGCTCTGTATGCGGGTTCTTTTATGTTTTAAGTTTCTGTTTTGTGCCACGTCATATGAATATGATAAAAGTGAGGAATAATAAGAGATATTGATGAGGATGTAGAGAAATATGTTTGTTCATAAAATGCTGGTGACAACATAAAATTGTATATCCACCTCGAAAAACTGTTCAGCAGTTTCTCAAAATGTAAAGCATAAATATTGGCTTGGCTGCCTCCCGTGCACATTGATAACTTGTCGTGTGGAGGATCTGGGGGAGGTGCTGGAGCATTACGCAGGGTGCTGCTCCTCTCCCCCTTGAGCACCAGCCCAGGAGGCAGGAGCTGAGTGATTCTCCCCAACCTGGATAAGCCAGAAAGAAGTTAGGGTCCCTGCAGATATGTGCATCCTGGCAGATTCACACTCTGATGCTCTAGCACACTGGACATTTGGAAATTCATGAATTATTTCTAATTTCATCTTTGTTCTAGTGTGTTTGCCACCTAGTGATCTCTGAACCAGGTGAGCTAAGATTTGATCCTGCTTTTCCCTGCAAACTACTCTGTCCTGATTTCAGGTTTGCTGTTTGTGTTCTTAACTTTACTCTTTGATTTGTTTAAGAAAATGTGCTAATTTGTCACTTATCCAGTGGGCTTGCTATTGTTATTGTGTTTGTTGAAACAATAAGTAAAAACACTTTTACTCCATCTCTACATTTGTAATCTAAGAGCAGCTTACTTTATAATATCCAGAATGTGAACATGATCCAAATTCCCATCAGCAAGTAAACTGAATAAAAGAGGCATTTTCATACATTGGGATTACTACTCGGTATTAAAAGTCACGAGTGTCTGATTCACACATTTTGAACAAAGATCAGAATGAAGTATAACAAGGAATCACAAGCACAGACTGCATATTCCATTTACTTAAATTCTAGATGAGAAAAAAATACTGTGAAGTAACATAAAGAAGTTCACGAGTTGCCTGGACATAGGGTGAGAGGAAGGAGGAATGGGACGAAGAAATCAGAAGGACAGCAGGAAATGCTTCGGGATGAAATATTTGTGCACTATTTCCACTGTGGTGGTGACTGTGCAGGTGCACATGTATGTCAGCACTCATCAAGTGCACACTTTAAATAGGTGCAGTGTGTTCTGTCTATTATAGCTCCTTATGATGGTTACAAGTAAAAGCAGGTGTCAATAGAGAAAGAGAGATAGAGAAATACTGAAACATATAATTTAAGAGATCCTTTAAATTGTATCTGCATGAACTCTGGTTCTCTAAGTATGATGTGAATAAAAGACAGAACACAGCAAATCACAAAGTGTGATTACAGGAAGGAGAACCTAACTAGGCAAATGTCACCAGGCAGACGCAGCTCTGTCCTGGGGTTGGATCCGTGGTGGGGAGAAAAGGCCCAGACACTGAGGCTCCCTCTGACCATACATGAGCTCTTGGAAACACTGTATAATCCTTTGATGATTTTATTTACAACTGCACATCTATATAAATAATTACCATTCATAAGTGCCTCAAATATTTTGTGTTTCTGTGCAAAAATAACATAAGTTGGATTATAAATTTTTATAAAAGTTACAGTCATATAATAAAAAAAAAATATATATTGTCACAAATATAGTTATTGCCAACAAACTCCCCTGGAGCATTCACATCTGCTCTGGACTATGCCCTCTTCACAGGCTCCCACCACAGAGCCTGCTATGTAGCAGGAGGACATGCAAATAGGGCCTCCCTCTGCTGATGTAAAGCAGCCCAGCCCTGACCCTGCAGCTCTGGGAGACAAGCCCCAGCCCCAGGTTCCCAGGTGCTCCAACTCGGTGATCAGGACTGAACACAGTCGAGTCACCATGGAGTTTGGACTGAGCTGGGTTTTCTTTCTTGCTATATTAAAAGGTCATATTAAGGCTAAATAGTGACATTGAGTATGTGTGGTTATGAGTCGGAGAAATAGTGGATTTGTGTGAGAGTTTTTTGACCAGGGTCTCTCTGTGTTTGCAGGTGTCCAGTGTGAGGTGCAGCTGCTGGAGTCCGGGGGAGGCTTGGTGAAGCCTGGAAGGTCTCTGAGACTCACCTGTGTCGCCTCTGGATTCACCTTTGGTCACTACGGCATGCACTCGGTCCACCAGACTCCAGGGAAGGGGCTGGAGTGGGTCTCAACCATTAGCTGGAGTGGTGGTAGCACATATTACGCAGACTCCGTGAAGGGCCGATTCTCCATCCCAAGGGAAAGCGCCAAGAACACACTGTATCTGCAAACTGACAATGCGAGAGCTGAGGACACGGCCACATATTACTGTGCGAGAGACACACAGTGAGGGGACGTCACTGGGAGCCCAGACAAGAACGTACTGCAGGGACACACGGGACCACCAGGGGGCGCTCAGGACACACCGAGCTCAGGGGCCTCGTGCCAGTGGCAGGTGCAGAGGACACTGGGGTGTTTCCTGTAGACATCCATGGTTTCGTGTCCTCCCCAAATTCTGAGGTGTCTCCTGAGACACTTCATGCCTTTTTCTTTGTGTTTTTAATTCCTCACATCCTTTCCGTTAGTGAGGGAAAACCCGACAATGTGTTTTGAAAATGAGATCTGAGCAGTCACCAGGCTCTTTTCCTTCACTGAATTTCTATGACTCATGTTTCATTCATGACAAATAGATCTTCCAGAACATCCTCATCATCCTTGGCTGGAAATAAGTTAACTGAAAAAGAAACAAGGCCCATTGGTTGTGTGTTCTAAGCTCACACTCTTTGACCTCTTAAAAACTCCCTTTGTACGTATATGATCCCCTAACCTCAGCTACGCACAACTCTGCCCCTTGTGGATTTGAATAAAGGTTTGTCCATTGATGAACTCAACCCCTCAGTCCCCTAATGTCCATATCATGTGTTCATCTATCTACGGAGGCCCAAACAGGTAACAGGCGGGTCAGCTGAACCTTCCTTACCTATGCAAGTGAGCCCTTGTGACTTTCAGATGTATAACCAGGCAATTCAGGCACTAGCGCAGGACTGGCCTGCATCTTGTGAGGGGCACATGTGGCTGGTGGTGCCAGCCCACCTATAACAAGTCACACACTTTATGGCAGAGCATGTCCAGATGGCTTCACCAGCTTCAGAGCACCTTGGTGGACAAGACAAAGAGATGCTAGTGTCATGCAGTGATTAGATAATAGACCAGACAGGCCTGTAATCCTTAATGTAACCAATGTCCCTATGACCAGACCACATATATGCAGTGAAATACACAGAGCAGGAGCTGTGGGGCGTGAGGGAGGGGCCCAGCAGCAGACTTGATCACCACACCTAGAAGGTCGGTGCAGGCATCACGTGTGCTTGTCTCTTAGGCACTGGTCACAATATAGTGAGGTTTGGCCACTCCTCAGCTCCTGCTCTGCTGTCCTTCAGCTGCCCCATCTCTCCACCGAGTGGTGTTCAGATCCCCACGAAGGGTACACACTTCTGCGGGTCAACCACAGCCCTGAAGCTGAGATTGGGAGTTGATGAGAGATGACACAGGCTCCACTCTGTTCTTGTGTGTCCCAGCCCAGCCCTGATGTTGCCTTAGCACATCCCTATCTGCCAAGCAACCCTATCCTTGTCTGAGGTGACATGGCAGACAAATCCTCTATAATCTGGAGGCAGTTACCAAGACACTGGAAAAGATAGAGGAAACAATGTTGGTGAGCTAAGGAGCAGAGAAAAGAGTCAAGGAGAGCCCAGGAGCTACAGAGTGTGGGAGGACTGCCTGAGAGGAGGCCACAGCAGAGTGGACAGGTAGGGAGAGGACAGGATTAGGGAGGCTCCCCTCACCTCCTTGGATGGGAACTTACCACTGCACCCATGAAAAAAACTACTCGGTATCGAGGAAAGACTCACCAGAAAGCTTTAAACAAAAACTTCTAAGGGCCCACACAAGGGAAGAACTGTTTCTGTTTCCATGGCCAGACTGGAAAGATCTCATGATACAGGGAGCAGTGGGTAGAGTCCTCTGAAGACCGTCACATTACTAGTAGTGCAAAATTAGTCCATGACTGAAATCTGTTAGGAACCTGACCTAAAGTATGCCAACAATAGCTTCGAAAGCATCCAACTGATTCCAAACAATGTGACAAAGTTAGGGGACAGACAAAATGCATCACCAAACAACCTAAAATCAAAATGGCTGAATAAAATTAAAAATAACTAAGCATTCAAAAAATCATTAAAATATATCCCACCACTGGAATAAAAATGAATCAATAGAAAGAGTCTCATGAAAAAGAGATAATGGAATGTGGTAGTTGATTTTATGTGTCAACTTGATTGGATTAAAAGATACCCAGACAGCCGGGGAAACATTGTTTCTGATTTTGTCTGTGAGGGTGTTTCCAGAACACAATAGCAGTTCAATAGGTTAACTGAGCAGAGAAGACCAGGCTCATCAGTCTAGGTGGGCTTCATCCCACATACCGGGGGTTCAAATAGAAGAAAAAGGCCAAGAGATGGCAGACTCTCTCCTTGTGCTTGAGATGTGAAGTCAGTTTCCTCCTCACTTAGATGTCAGCTTCCCTGGTTCTGGGTCTTTGGACTTCGACCTAAGCTTGCACCATCAATCTTGTGGTCCTCAGGGCTTGGGGCCTGGACTAGAACTGCACCATGGGCATTCCCAGGCCTCCAGNATAGTTTCTTTAGCTATTGCTTGTCTGGAGAATCCTAACACCTGGTATCAGAGAGAAGATTATTGAAACATCTATGATGAAAAGTCTATGTTTTTCAGTAAAGTATAGGACAACAGAACTATCCTTAGAAGAAAAATGTGAGGAAGTCAAAGGACCAAAATGGAACATCTAGATGTTAAAATATATATATATCGGAAATTAAATAATTCATGAAATAAGATTAACACTGAATAATAAATCATTGGTGTACTTGAAGACAAGTAATAAAAGTTACCCCAAAATGCAGCACAGAATGTAAAGTTTTCAGAAATAGTACCTGTCACTTAGGTAAGAGACAAGAGAAGCCATATAGTACACATGTAGTTGGGACACCAGAAAGAGGAGAAAGTGCAGGAAGACTAAAGAAATGTCTAAGTACATCAGGGGCAAATATTTTCAAGATTTCATGGAAACTAAAATCCCACAGATCTAAGATGGCAAAGCCATGACAAGAAAAAGGGGGGGGGGGAAGAAGAAGGAAAGAAGAAAATCAACTGAAGGTGTATCAAAATCGAAGTCTTGAAAACCAGAGAAAGTGAATACAATATTAAGAGGAGAAAAAAAAAAAGACAATTTTAAGAGAGAAACAAGGTTGATAACATCAAATCCATGCAAAGAAACCTGTCAGAGCTAGAGAACAATGGAGGGACCCCTTCAAAGTTCTGAACGGAAAGACAAATCCATCAACACTGAATTGTAACTCAAGGGAAAAAGCTTCTAGATCTGAAGGAAAAGTGCCCGTCAACACTGAATTTTAACTCAAGGGAAAATACCTTTCAGATCTGAAGGAAAAGTGGAGTGAACCTGAGATTAGACAGTATCACGTGTGGGATGCAGCTGCAGCAGAGCTCAGAGGACAACGTACAGCATCTAGTGCTTCCTGCAGAGCAGAAGGGCCTCAAGTCATTGATCTCAGCTTCCACGTTACACAACAAGAAAGGGGAGATTGAAATCCACTGAAATCAAACAAAAGGAAGGAAAATAGGGATAAGAACAAAGTGATGAAACTGAAGGCAGAAACAGTAGAGACAGTGGACTGCACCTAAACTTGATTATTTGAAAATTTCATGGGATACATCCTGCAGCGACTCTGCATCACCCCATTAAACATCTGGCTCTTTCCTTGTATTCCCCCAGCACTGGGTGTCTGTGAGGTCAGTGTTGGGGACATACAGTGTCCCAGTAGCATTCAGACAGTGATGGGGAGTGTAACTTTGCAGTTTCCCTTCTCTCCAAGTGGCCTGTCCTACGTGCAGCTAATTGGAATAGGGGCCTATCCTGGCAAAGCCTTCACAGACCCTGTCCCTCACCTGTGCCATCTTTGGGGACACTGTCCCTAGCAACACTGCTACTTGGAACTGGGTCAGGCAGCCCTCAGGGAGAGGTCTGGATTGGTGGCAAGAAGGCACTACAGGGGCACATGGTATAGACAGTGTGGATTATCTACACAAGACTGATTAATCTTCATTAGTAAAGTGAGACATGGAGAGATGAACACAGAGTTTGGAATGAGTCTTGTCTCTGGAAAATGAGTGAATAGGATGGTTATAAGAAGGATGAAAAAGAGATTCTGTTTTTCATGCCATGTGATGGGCTCACTGCTATTTTATTTTATTACCATTCTCTTAATAAATTTGAAAGAAAGGAAAACTGGCAAAATATACATGGATCCATACAAATGATGACACATGAAGGGACAGTGAATACGAGATGTAGAAGCCTAATCTCACAGGAAGGAAAGAAGCAGAAGTTTAAATGCGTCTCTCAGAAAGCAGGAAGTGTGTCCAGACACCTTAATGCCAGTGTAGGAAATCAGGACTAATCCCTGCACCAACATGACTTCAGTCCTCCAGGAGGGAGAGACATGTGCTGCTTTCACTGGTGCATTTCAAACATCAGTGATTCTCACAGCGGAAAATTCTAGAGAATGAGGATTCACAGTGAGAAGTAAACAGCAGTCACTGAAAAAGAGGATTGTCCTGATGCTCACAGCTGAAGTGAGTCCTTGAGAGGAGGGTTGATTCCTGTTTATTCTGGGGCTGCTTCTTATGCATCTGTTATCCCAGTTGATGAAGGGCAGGGCAGACTTCCACTCTCTCAATCCAAACTAATTTCTGCTTTCTCAGTATAGCCAGTGACTCAAAAACACTCCTGATCTCCAAGGTGCATGTATGAAAAGGTTTGTGCAGGAATGTTCTCAGATGTATGTTCTGGTTTACCAAAACCTAGAAAACTCCCAAATGCCCTCTGACTGTGGGACAGTGTAATAAATTGATGTTTATTCAGAAAACAGAATGATATAAGGAAGCACAAAATAATTACACTGCAAAGACAGGGACAATGACTTCCGTCAATGTAGACCTAGAGCTGGGGTCTGGTGTTCACAGACCCCTTGAACACCTTCATAAACCCTTCAAATGCAGGTCTATAATCTAGGTCACCTGCAAAAATTTCCTTGGAACCTTGGTTGAAGAAGGAATAGTCTTTATTCAGCACACACAACATTATGAGCTAAGCAGTCCCCAGAGAAGCTCAGAAACTCAACTGCCACTGGCGAAGTCCAAAGAAAAACTGAGCAGCTGACAGCAGAGTAAATGTGCTCTATTGTTAGATGTGAGTTCTGGGGGGGCCGGCCCGTGGCTCACTCGGTAGAGTGCGGTGCTGATGTGAGTTCAGGGGCCAGCCTCCTTCAAAAACTGAAGAACACAAAATAGCAATAACTAGAAAGATACGTGGGTGCACATGCGCACTACCTCCACACACACAACTCGTTGACAACAAATGTGGAGGGAGCCTGACTAAATTATCCTATTTTCCCCACAGCCAGGCCTCGGGATGTGATGTTAAGTGAAGAAGGCAGATTCAGTAGTACAGGTGTCCTAAGACCCCATTTAAATCAAGTTCAAAATCAGCCAAAACTCATGTCAGAATTTAGACTTTCAGAGAGTGAGTCCCAAGGAAGAGAGAAGGTGGGAGGGCTGGGGAGGGCAGGAGGGGAGTCCCAGGACAGGGAAGTTAATGCCTCTCACCTTCACATGGGGTCATTTCTGTGCATTCAGCCTGTGTCACCACATCAGTGCTTGGGGATGTTTCACTGAACTGCACTCTTGGGATCATGTCATCCTGTGTAAAAGATGCTAATTAAAACAAAGGACAGTTATAGTGGCTCACAAGACACCATGGTCATTAGTTTGTAAGCACTGGGATGATATTGATTATTGGGAGTTGTGGGGAAAATAGGATGATTTAGTCAGGCCCCACACATTTCTTGTCAACAAGTTGTGGGTGGGTAGAGTTGGTGTGCATGTGCACCCATGTATCTTTCTAGTTAATAGCTTTTGTGTGTTATGCAGTTTGTGAAGTAGGCTGGGGCAGAGCTCACCTCTAACAATAGAGCGTGTTTACTCTGCTGGCAGCTGCTCAGTTTCAGTTTTTCTTTGGACTTTGCTGGTAGCAGTTGAGTTTTGGAGTTTCTGAGTATCTCTTTGTACTGTTTAGCTCCTAGTGTTGTGTGTGCTAAATAAAGATTCCTCTGTCTTCAATCAAGGCTCCAAGGACGTTTTTGTCCAGTTTCCTAGCTCATAGACCTGCATGTGAATGGTTTGTGAGTGGGCTCGTGGGGTCTCTAAGCTTCAGACCCAGTCCTAGCTCGACAATTGGCATCAGTGGAAGGATTATGCCACAGTAGACAAACACTAATGGTGGAGTCAGAGGGCAGCTCTGCAGGTTGCCAGCTCACGGGGAGGGTGTGATCAACAGGTGCAGCTCTGTGAGGAGCATCAGCAAGTTCACCTGAATGTGGGTCAAAGGCCTCAACGTGGTGGATGTTTCATTTGGCTACAAAACATTGGCACCCCCTATTCATCTTACCTCCTCCCTGGTGTCTGTCAGGGACCTCCTTACCACACCTGCTCCATGGGTCTCGGGTAGGGGGTGCACCCATATCCATGGTGTGCAGTGAGCTCACTCCATCGACACACATGGTCCACTTTCTGGTGAAGAGATCAGTGGAAAGAGAGACTCAGTCTACAACTGAGTCCAATTAGTACTCATCTGGATCCCTGTGTGGTGTACATTAGAAGGGAGGGGTCTTTTCAACAGGGGATGCCAACAGAAGAAATACTCGGAGCACCACGGAGCTCTTCTGCAGCCCTGAAAGGAGGTGTCTGCAGAGCACCAGGCTGGCCAAGAGGAAGGCTCAGCGGGAGATGGGGATCATTCCAGTGGGGTCCTTTATGCCTGGATATTTTATCAACTCAAATTTCCCTAGACCCAGAAAAGTCACACGTAACACAGGAAATGAAGAAAAGCAGTAAGATGTCCCCAACCATGGCACCTCTGGGGAAGACCTCACAGTCTCCTCATCCACGTTCACAAAACCCTGAGGCCAGAGGAATTTCAATTCCTGAGGATCATATCAAAAGGGATGGGTCGGATCATAGGGGCCTTGTTAAGACAGAGTGGGAGGGATGCTCAGGACAGGGGCCACCTTGTTGCTGGCATTCTTGGTCCTGGCTGCACCTGGGGTCATTCATAAGATGACAAGGTCTTGCACACAGCACAGGGTTCCGGCTGCACAGTTGTGTCTGAAGCACATGCAAATGGATTCTCCTTTGCTGATACAAACAGGAGGCTGGCCAGGCATTCTCACAGTGGAGCTCCACCCAGGTTTTGGTACAGGACAGAACCCAGCAGCTATACCAGGAACAGCACGGAGTCCAGGCTGCACAGTTGTGTCTGCAGCACACGCAAATGGATTCTCCTCTCCTGATACAAAGAGGGGGCTTGCCAGGCATTCTCACAGAGAAGCTCCACCCAGGTTTTGGGACAGGACAGAACCCAGCAGCTCCTCCAGGAACTCTGTGCCAAGCTGGCTTTTATTCCTCATCATCGACCAAGGTCGTTTTCAGGAGTGGGGTGCATTGAGAGTCTTGTGTGTGCATGTGTTGCATCCATGTGAGTCCATGTAAACACCATGTCTCTGTGTTTGCCGGTGTCTAGCATGAGGTGCAGCTGGTGGAGTCCAGGGGAGACTTGGTGCTGACTGTGGGGACTCTGAGACTCTCCTGTGTAGCCTCTGGATTCACCTTCAGGAACAACTGGATGATCTGGGTCCAGCAGGCTCCAGGGAAGGGCTGGAGTGGGTTGGTTTGAAAAGACATCGTGCTGGTGGCCTCACAGAAGAGTCTGCTGGGCCTGTGAAAGGCAGATTTACTGTTTCCAGTGATTATTCCAAGAACACACTGCATCTGCAAATACACAGTGTGGCCCCTGAGGACACAGGCGTTCATTACTGTGTGAGACACAGAGAGGGTATCTCAGTGCAAGCTCAGACACAGACCTCCCTGCAAGTGCACACAGGGCCACCAGGTCATACAGGGAACCCGCAGCAGGCAGCGGTCCAGTCCCAGAGGCAAGTGCAGAGGAGGCCTGGAGGGATTTCCTTTCTGAATTGTCCTCACCTACAAGTCCCTTTGTCCCTGTCCCACGTGGGCACAGGGAGGGAGAAGGTTGCTGTGGTCCAGGCTCTCATGGTTCCCCCAACCAAGTGTCCAGAGCCCAGGTCAAGCCTGAGCTGAGGAGGATGTGTCCACACCTGGCTGGGCTGAGGTCGTGAGGAGCAAGGGCCACTCCTGCTAAGGACTGGCTGGTGGAGATGGACATGGACACCTCATCTTGTTCACTAGTTCTCCATGTCCCCAGGGATCTCAAGGTTACCTGCAGACTCTAGAGGGGTCTTTTGCTCTCGGGTCTCCACAACACACCTGGCCACGTGGCAGAGGGACTGCAGCAGCCGTGAGCTCAGTTGGAAATGGGTGGATGCGGAGCAGCCAAACGTGAATGTGCAGCTGGAGACGCAGGCTCACTGCACATAGTCACCAGCGTGTCTGCATCCAGCAAGTCAGAGCATGCTCACATGCAACAGGTTACACGAAGTAGGTTTATCACTAACAGATAGACAAGGGACAGACATCTCTTATCTCTGTGAGCTGTCCCGCAACACTCAGGAAAGCTGCCCAGGGTACATGGAGTCTCAACTGTGTGTGTCCCACCTGTACCACAGCAACAGGACCCCGAAAGGCAGCCTACTCCAGGTGGTGAACCCCAGAGGTCACACAGCCCACTGGGCTAAAGCTCTGAAGTACGTCCTCCATCCAGGGGAGGAAGAAAAAATGCTGGACTGTCCCAGCCAGTTCCTCCCTAACTCAAGGTGCTACATTCCCTGGGAGGGATGGGAACATGGCCCAGGACATGCTGCCCAGTCCAGCCCTGTCTCAGGACGTTGTCTTTCAAGCACATTCAACAGTTATTCCTGAGAACTACAAGCAGGGAAAAGGGGAGAACTGGAGTTCCAAGGCCACCAGGGAACTGTCCTTCACTGCCCAGTTGTAAGCTACTGAGTTCTGCTGAGCTGTCCCAGGTGGGTTAAATGTCATAGCTCTAGTGACAGGATTTGTTCATCCAGGAAAACAGACGCATCCTTAGGAGCATGAACGGCAGTGAATCAATTGTCCCATCACAAATGATACACCAGGATGAGCCTCAAAAGACACAAGTGAACAATGATTTGTCCTCCACCAGGGCATGTTCAAGTCCTGCTACCTCACTGTGAACTGAGACCACTCACCAAAGTGGTGAGGATAAGCGTGGGTCAGCACGGAGTGTGGGAGGAGAGGTGGATGTGAGTCCTTCTATGAAAGTATCCAGAACCAGAAACAGATATCCCCAGGTCCCCATCTCAGGAGCTTTGACACAGCCCCTAATGTGGGACAGAAGGTCCTTCCAGCCTTCCCTTTGCATGACCTTTGCTCCTAGAAGCCAGGAGGAGAAAGTATCAGAACACATCTCTATGGGGAATAGCACTCTGGTAGGTATGATGCCAAAGATGGCCTGGTGAGGTACCATGTCAGGTCTGTGAGGGCCCTCGTTAGTGTAAACCCACCAGCCACTGCCCAGGTGACACTCCAGGACAAGAAGGCAGTGCTGCAGAAAACAGGGCCAGCCTTAAATACCACATATGTCACTACAGCACACCACTCGCAGAGGCACACCCCAATCAAAAATGACAATGTGACAGGGTCCCTTCTGTGGTCTCAATGTGTGTCCCCTCCAAAGCTTATGCTGGAACTTAATCCCCAATAAGGTATTTGAAAGGTGGGGACTTTAAGAGGTCAATGGATCATGAGGACTGGGACCTCATGGATGGATTCTTGGGTTAAGGGTTTAATGAGTTATCAGGAAAGAGATTGTGGGCTTTACAAAGATAGGAAGAGGCACATAGGTATAAGCTCTTGCTCAGCCACCATGTGACACCTGCGTCACCTTGGGACACTGTAGAGAGCCCCCACCCAGAAGAAGGCCCTCACTAGATGCACCACTGAATCCTGGACATCCAGCCTCCAAAATTGTAAAATAACCACTGCTTCTTTACAATTGTAGCACAGCCCCTGAAGCCGCTTTATCCAAGCCCTGCTGCACATGAGTCACACCCGATGTCTAGTCCACGGGTTCATGCTGCCACTGTCTGACTGCATGTGAATGAATCCAAACATGGACTGTTGTGTGCATTGAACAACTTCTGTGAGAGGACAGGAAGCTGGTGTCCAGTTCAGGACATAAACACGGTGCTGCTGGGGGCAAAACTGCATGTCCTTTTGTGGAGATATGTAGGTAAATCTGTCTTGTGAACACATGTTAGAGTCATATGTTGATTTCTAACTGTGCTGGTATTTAACCGTGTGACAAAAGGACAACATCACGTCTCCCCCTCATTCCTGGGAGCAGAACATACAGGTCACTGGCACAGTTGTCCTCAACATTAGGAGACAGCGTCAAACTGATTGTCCCAATGCCCACATCGACCTACTGTCACATCAGAGGCACTGAAAGTTCCGATTGCCTGTCATCCCCACGAACATCGGAGCTGCTCCTGCCTGTCGGCTTGTCCTCCACAGCTCTCTGTGTTTTCAGCCACTCTGGCAGGTGCAGGGGAGTCTTTGTGGGGAGGGAGTAAATGTACATGGAGTCACTTTTTCCCACATTGCTGCTCTTGATTTCACTCTCATAATCGTGTCACATGATGAAGAAAATTTCAATTTTAAAACCCAATATATCAAATGTTTCCTTTATGTTTATTATATTTTAGTTCCTGATTTTTGTTTGCTTGTTGGTTCATTTTGTTTTGTTTTCTAGTTTACCCATAGTATAGAAATGAAAATATTTAGACCTCTAACATTTTAGTTTTCATATTTTAATCTAAAATTCAACTTGAATTAATTTTTTTAGAGTATAACTGGTGTTAAAAATCCAGTTTATCTTTCCCTCATATGGCCATCCAGTCGCTGTCTCCAGCTGCCAACCCAGCACGAAGGTGCATTGTCCTCTGTGCCATTGCAAACTGCCTGAATTACACATGTTCATGACAAGGCCTGGCGTCAAGTAGTCAAATCCTCAAACCTGTTTACCTTCTTCAGATCACCCTGCCTGTTTGGGGGCCCTTCTAACTCTCACAAACATTTGGTATCTGGTTGTAAACTTCAACAACAACCAAAATAAAAAAAATGCATTGCAAGGTTTTTATTGGTGCTTCTCTGCAAGCATAGCTCAGTTTGTGCAAATGTGGAAGTTTGCCTCTTTATATAATATTTAGCCTTGTAACCCATGAATGTTTGTGGAAACAAATACCATCTTGCACACACTCTTTCAAAGAATAAAGAAATAGGGCACATGTACTAACTACTTCTATGTAACTTGTGTAATTCTAAAAAAAAAAAAAATAATACTGTTATATGAAATAAAATTACAAGCCAATATCTCTCATGAACATACAAGCAAAAGTCCCAAACAGCTCTGGGAATGGAATATAACAATGTGTGAGGTGCGTGTGATATCATGACCTAGAAGACCTATTGGGAGCTGTTCCAGGATTGAAGGTCATGACATGGAGGTGGCAGCTGCACGACAGTGAGTGCACAAAATGCTGCAGAATTGTGTGCTTGATGATGGTTATTTCAATACAGCGTGAGTTCACTTCTGTAAAACGTCAGCAAGTATAAATCAACACATTAACAGACTAAAGAAAAAAATAAAGCATGTTACCTGCTTGGTAGACAAAAGAAGAAAAAAATAAGTTGATAAACTTGAGCACATTCTCATGACACCTCTCTGCTAAATAAATTTGGAAATTAAGCCCCTGTGTCTGGTAAAAGCATGTAAGAATATGGCAGCTGTCAATATATTAATGTTAAGTTGTTGAAATCTGTCCCCTGTGCTCATCGTTGTCCTGGAGAAACTAGTCAGCCGAACAAGGCAAGAAATAAAGAAGAATAGGTTTTGAAAAGGAAAAAGTAAAACTCTTTATTCACCAATTACATGATTATGCTGGTAAAAAAATTGGAAGGAATCTACAAAAAAAAGCAACTAAAAACAAGTCAACTAGGGAAAGCTATTTGATTGAAAGTAAATTCACAAATATTAGTTGTAAAAAATGTGCCACGCTGGTGGGGGAGACTGCATGTCAGAGAAGGGGACATATGGGACCTCTCTGTATCTTTCCCTTAATTTAGCACTTAACATAAAACTGCTCTAAAGATATGAAGTGTGTTTTTAACATTATTATTTATTTCTATTTACAAAGCAACAAAACATATACACTAACATTTTAAAAAAGCAATCCCATTACCCTACACTAAATTAAGAAGAGTAAATCTTTCAAAGATTGGCAAACACTTTTATTCTGATAGCCATAAAGCACTATTTAGAGAGATTTGTAAAAACCTGAACAAACGGAGAATTTATTCATGTGTCGGGAGACTTCAAACTTTTAATGTAACAATTTTCTTCAAATCATTCTACAGATGCAACGCATTCAAAATCAAAATCTGAACGGAATTTTTATTTATAGAAATTGAAGAATGTGTTATAAAGCTTACAGGAAAACTCAAATAATTTAGGAGTCAAGAGAACCTTGGTGTTGTTTTGGCAAAAGGACAGATGTGAGATCATGGAACAGAAGCAGACTGGCCAGAAATGGAAACACATCAATGAAACGTGGGAAGTTGCAGATCCTAATATAGGTGTGATGAGATATAAATGAATTATGAGGTGGAAATTTCTTGTAAAGACGACAGACCATGAAAATAGCAACATCTGGACCTGACGGAGAGTTGAAAATGTTGTGAGAAGTCTCCAGAAGGAAACGCAGCCAATGGGCACATGTTCTCTGCACCAACCACCCGCAATAGTTACCTGTAGTGTCTCCCCAGGTTAAAAACCACACCATGCATGGATTTTCAATGAAGTCATGGGTACTGAGATTTCAATAAAGTCACATCAATTGAAATTGTTTATATTTTCTGTGCTACTACAAACCTTCTTAAATCAGCAGATCATCTTTAAAATTGGAGGAAAGTTTCCAAAATCTCATAGTTAGAAACCTAAGACCATATAAGCAAAGACTTATGAATATGTTTGCGATTAACAAAGAAAGAAAGTTCAAAGTACTATATTGAACTTTCAAAAAAAAAAAAAAAAAAAAGGAAACAGAGAGAACAAAACTCTGCTTATTAGAGCTGGGAGCCGGAGGGGGACAGTGAGGAACTAGTTAAGGACCACGGGGACTGGTGACTGTTGGTAAACACGAGGGTACTGTTGATCCTCATTTGATCACCACATGTTCTACACATTTGTAAATATTCAATTCTTTACCCCACATATATGAATATAATCAGGTATCTTTCAATTAAAAAATATGTCTTCTGAAAATTTCTTCCCAAATTAATACTTTCCGAGAGGGGAATTTTCCTCGGACTTATAAAAATGTGTCTTCCAGTGACAAAATGAAAGATTAGTAATCACAAAGGAGTTCTTCAAATGTTTTATAACCTCTGTCACCTAAAAGCTACTGCGTGTCTCTTCACTGACAATTGTCACCTGGGATCATGCTGCTCTTCGGCGAAAGGGAACAAGTGCTAGTCAGACCCCGCAGTGTGTGTGAGGGTTTCTGAAGTTCAGAAAGTCGCCTCTGGCTGTGACTTCACACAGGCGGAAACAAGCAAGAGCCTTCAGAGAGGGCACATGTCCATGGGCAAGTCATTCATGGAGAAGACACCACTACCTTAGCTGAAATGAGTGGCTTTAATTTGCATATTGGGACTTGGTAAAAGGTGAATGTGGATGAATGAGGCTTTGCTATATTATTTCTCCTATTAGGTACATTTGCCTCCAAGTTAATATGTTAAAAATTGTCAACATTTTGCAATGAAAGTGAATTCAACAACACTGTGAAACATACTCTTAGGTGATATTTTAAAATTGGCAGTTTAATTTGGGCATAAAGACTTTCAAACCTTTAGAGCCTTTTCTTTGAACTTGGTGGTTCCACACACCACATGCTGTCAGTAATGATGGACCAGTTTGGGGGTGTTGAGTGGAGATCAGGAGGGGTAAAGTGATCTGATCAGTGTCTCAGTGGATGGCAGCTCAAGGATTTGGAACTGATCAGTGACCTGGACTGATTTAAGGAGACAGCTGCAGATGCGTCTATCACAGTCATGCCCCGCCTGGACTCCCAGCCTGATAAGGACCCAGCAGGGCTGTGGTGGTCCATTCATTCTGCTCTGTGTAGTCAGTGGCAGGTGCTGTTGGATCACATATCGTTGAAAATATATCACTTTTATTGTGGTAATCTACAAACTAACTATAAATAGTTTATAGATTTTATAAGTAGAAACAAGTGCATTTGTATTTGTCCCAAATGCATCTATTTCCCTCCCTGTATCATTCTGAGCTCCTCTCCACCACACCACTGGGATCAGCATTCAGTCGTGCTCTTGCAAGTCCTTTACTAAACAGACACACAACAGACTCATTCTAACTGGTCCCCCTTCACTCCCCACCCTGCTCATCTGCTCAACATCACCATGAGTTGTCACATACATGTCAAAACTTCTCACTCTCTTGAATGCCATCTATTCAGTACCCTGCCCCTGTGACAGCACTGAGCTGCCAGAGAGAAATGAGGCTTTATCTACAGGGGACACTAGCTCAAACATCAGTATATTTCTCACCAGATACCATGGAATCCAAAGGGAAGTGGCACAGTATTTTTCAATATTCAACATTCAGGCATCATCAGTTGTGAGTTAATCAAACATGAAAAAGATATAACCATCTCAACACACACAGAAAAAGCATTTCAAAAAATTCAACATCCCTTTACGGTAATGACTTTCAACAAATGTGGTTTAGAAGGAAAGTATCTGAACATGATAAAACTATTTATAACCAACCTATCATCTACATCATCCTGAGTGAGAAAATCTGAAAGCCTTTCCTTTGAGAACAGGAAGATTACAAAAATAATCACTCTCACCAATCTTATTTAACATATTCTTGGAACTACTAACCACAGCATACTGGAAAGAGAAAAAATAAAGGGCATCCAGAGTGGAAATCATGAAATTAAACCATCCCTGTTTGCATATACCACCTTCCTATATACAGAAAAACCTAAGGAGACCATCAAAAAAATCCAAGAAATGATAAATGAATTTAGTAAACCAGCAGGATACAGAATCAACACACAAAAGTTAGTAGTGTTCTCATACACTAACAACCCTAGCAGAAAAAGAAATCAAGAAAGCAAGCCCATCTAAAATAGCTCCTCTAAGGGTCGGAGCAAGATGGCGACGGGTCTGGAGTGAGCGTGCCAGAGGACAGAGAGAGCTTGTGAAGTGTGCGCTGTGCTGCCAGAGTACTATTTGCATTTCCAAGAGCAACAAAAAACAAATAAATCACTGATCAACTAATCTACAATGAAAAAAAAGCAACTACAGTCTCGAGGTTTTAGGGCCGATGCAAAAGAAGATTCCTGAGAGCACCGCAACCACGCTGGGAGACCGAGCAGCCCAAGGCAACAAAGGCCAGGAAAGATGGCAGCAGCGATGCAGAGACGGAGAGGAAGGCACAGGACCAGCCCAGCTCTGGGAGCTTTGTGAGTGACCCTCAGCCCAGCCCCGCTTGGGGGGCAAAGGCCTGCCCGGCTCCCGCTTACCACACCAGGCTAGGTGCCGGCACCACCGCTGCCTCCATTTTCTCCGGGGAGGGGGGCGGAGCCGGCCAGCTCAGATCGGGCAGACCAGCCATCTTCGCTTGGTGCGGCTCCTCACTGAGCCGTGCCACTTGTGTGCCTCAGCGCGGGGGGCCCCCGGGGCCCGTGGAGCGGCCACCAATCCCACTCCTCCCACGGATCTCTGGTGGGGCTGGTGGCGTGCGGAGCCCCTGGCCAGCGTCGAGAGGGCAGGGAAGAGGATCCCGGCCAGACTGTAACTCCACCACACCTGGGGCCTCGGCCCCAGGTAAACTCCCTGCTTCCGGGAGGCAGATACCATCTCTGTGGCCTTCAGTTTGGAAAAATCCCAGACTGATTTCTGGTTGGGAGAGGGATGACCGGGGTGCGCCGAGCCCGCTTGATCCTGCCGAAGAGCTGGCCTGACGATGCCAAGCCGGCTCATGCCGGGGGGATTCAAAGAGGAACTGTGTGCTGTGGGATCCTTCCCCAGGGGGCTCGCACCCTGGTGTGGGAGATAACTCAACCACACAGGGGGCCGCAATACTGGGGGGAAGGTGGGGAGGCCCAGAGAGGACCTTGACCAGGGCCACAGGAACGCCCACAGTATCCGTGGCAGAGGCCTGAGACCCCTTCGGGGCCGGGCGGGGCTGAGAGAGGAGGATTGCAGAAGACACGCCCCAGCCCTGTACTGAGCGCACAGAGAGGGGAGGGGTCTGGCGAAGGAGGAGGAGTCTTGGAAAAAAAGACGCACCCTCTGGGAGGCCCCATCGTGTGCACACAGAGAAGGGAAATGCCTGAATAGCGAGGCAGAGACTTACAGATCTCACACATCCTGTTGGGCCTGCAGGATAGGATCCAG